>NC_034592.1:34889452-34890451 GCF_900095145.1 Mus pahari | reverse complement strand
AAATCAGGGACTAGAGAAGGCTGCCCACTTTCTCCCTACCTATTCAATATTGCACTTGAAGTCCTAGCCAGAGCAATTCGAAAACAAAAGGAGATCAAGGGGATACAAATTGGAAAGGGAGAAGTCAAAATATCACTATTTGCAGATGATATGATAGTATATATAAGTGACCCTAAAAATTCCACCAGAGAATACCTAAACCTGATAAACAGCTCCAGTGCAGTAGCTAGATACAAAATTAATTCAAACAAATCAATGGCCTTTCTCTACACAAAGGATAAACAGGATGAGAAAGAAATTAGGGAAACAACACATTTCACAATAGTCACAAAAAATATAAAATACCTTGGTATGACTCTAAATAGAGGTGAAAGATCTGTATGACAAAACTTCAAGTCTTTGAAAAAATAAATCAAAGAAGATCTCAAAAGATGGAAAGATCTCCCATGCTCATGGATTGGCAAAATTAATATAGCAAAAATGTCTATACTGCCGAAAGAAATCTACAGATTCAATGCAATCCCCATCAAAATTCCAACTAAATTCCTCACTGAGTTAGAAAGGGCAATTTGCAAATTCATCTGGAATAATATAAAACCTAGGATAGCAAAACCTATTCTCAACAATAAAAGAACCTCTGGTAGAATCACCATGCCTGACCTTAAGCTGTACTACAGAGCAATTGTGATAAAAACTGCATGGTAATGGTATAGCAACAAACAGGTAGATCAATGGAATAGAATTGAAGACCCAGAAATGAACCCGCATAGCTATGGTTACTTGATCTTTGACAAAGGAGCTAAAACCATCCAGTGGAAAAAACACAGCATTTTCAACAAATGGTACTGTCACAACTGGCAGTTAGCATGTAGAAGAATACGAATTGATCCATTNTTATCTCATTGTACAAAGCTCAAGTCTAAGTGGATCAAAGAACTCCACATAAAACCAGAGATACAGAAATATATAGAGGAGAAAGTGGGGAAAAGCCTTGAAGAA
>NC_034592.1:34870311-34888107 GCF_900095145.1 Mus pahari | reverse complement strand
CCCACTAGAGGGTTCATCCCATAATCAGCCACCAAAAGCAGACACTATTGCATATGCCAGCAAGAACTTGCTAAAAGGACCCTGACATAGCTATCTCTTGTGAGGCTATGCCAGTGCCTGGAAAATATAGAAGTGGATGCCCACAGTCATCTATAGGATAGAACACAGAGACCCCAATGGAGGAGCTAGAGATGTTACCCAAGGAACTGATGGGGTCTGCAACCCTATAGGTGGAACAATAATATGAACTAACCAGTACCCCCAGAGCCCGTGTCTCTAGCTGCATATATAGCAGAAGATGGCCTAGTCAGCCATCGTTGGGAAGAGAGGCCCCTTGGTCTTGCAAACTTTATATGCCCCAGTACAGGGGAATACCAGGGCCAAGATGTGGGAGTGGGTGGGCTGGGGAGCGAGGGGGGGAGGGTATAGGAGACATTCGGGATAGCATTTGAAATGTAAATGAAGAAAATATCTAATAAAATAATAAAAAATGAGGGGGGAATCTACTACTGACATTTCACTGAATCAAAATAATTCCTAACTATATTAGAAACATTTATCTTTATACCCACAAATAAGTATAGTCCTCACCACCCCACTAAGGAAACTTCTCTTCATGATAGAGAACATTACAGAAATTCACAACCAACACAATGCAGAATCATGGATCCCAGTCCAGCCAACACAATGAAGAATCAAGGATCCTAGTCCTGACTGATATTGAAAGATCAACATAAACCCCATTTTCTCCATTTAAGCACCAGGCCTGATTTCAAAAAAGTTGATAAGGGACCGCTTTAGGAATAGACCATATGTCCCAGAAACTCAGCCATAAGATACCAACTCTAGGGTCAGACAATAAAATCCAGACCAAGATCATAAAATCCTTTCCCAAAGAACAGGCTGGGGTAACTGCAAAAACTGGGAAATATCTGTGAATGGGCCATCTGTGCTGGTCAGCCCTATTTCATCATATAGTTAAATATTCATGATATAGGAATGCAGACCACTGACCACCTATGACCCCTCCTCAGCACTCACCAATGAATTTTTAGATTGCCTAATACTTCTAGGGAGTTATTCCCATTCCATATAAGAAGGTCTGCATGTCTTTGTCTGGGGTAGCCATTCTAGAAAATGATTGACCCCATGTGCTGGTTGTTTCTGCAGAATAAACTCTCTTTGTTTTTGAATACTATCTGAGCCTGGGGTCTTCCTGCAGCAATTTTCTGACCATTAAAGCATATCTATAACACAACTCCTGTACCTTAAGCTCAGGGATCATTGCAGAAGACAGGAAGATGATAAGATGATAGCATTTGCTGCGAAATTGTGTCTTCTAGAAATGTCAACCATGTGATAGGAGCCTGGTATAGCTGTCCCCTGAGAGGCTCTGCCTAGAGTCTAACCAATACAGATGTGGATGCTCATAGCCAACCATCAGACTGAGCGCCAGGCCCCTATAGTAGAAGTTAGAACAAGGACTGTGGGAGCTGAAGGGGTTTGCAACCCCATAGGAAGAACAACAATATCAACCAACCAGACCCTCCCCCCCATCCCCAGCTCCCAAGGACTAAACCACCAACCAAGGAGTGTGTGCACATGGAGGAACCCATGGCGCCAGCTGCATATGCAGCAGATGATTGTCTCATCGAGCATCACTGGAAGCCCCTTAGTCCTAAGGAGGCTCAATGACCAAAAGTAGGGGAATGCTAGGGCACTGAGGCAGGAGTGGACTGGAGGGTTGGGGAGCATTCTCATAAAGGCAGAGGGGGAAGAGGGAGGGGATGGGGGGGTGTGGAGGAGAAACTGGAGAGGGGGATAACATTTGAAATGTAAATAAATAAAATAACCAATAAAAAATGAAAGAAAGAAAAAGAAAGACATTCAGCAATGTCACCTATAAAGTCACACCAACATGGCTGCGTAAACAGGACCTGAACAAGGATGACACAAACAGTCTTTCAATGTGTAAAAAGATGCTCACAAGGTTTTAAATATAAGTGAAGAACTACAAACAACTAAGGAATACTGATACTGAGAAAAGTAGTCTTCCTCAGGAAGAACACACCAGTTGGGTTTCCAATACCAAAGGGTCTGCTCTGAATACATATACTTATATGTAATCCTATGCAGAATGAGCAGGTTACATTTATGTATTTAGAAACACATACACACACACACACACACACACACACACACACACATGCAGAGCACATGTGAGAGAGACAGAGACACACATGTAGCAAATAAAGAAAAAGGCTGTAAATTTGAAGAAAGCAAAGGTAGTGATCATGCTCTTTCAATAGATATTTGGTTAAAATGGATTGCATGTGCTGGCTATCTGTCATAACAGCATTGCAACTTGCTTGCTTTTCAAAATCAGAGGCTTATACTGATTAATGATAATGTAGCTACATAGGTGTTTGCCTGCACACTCTTATTTTCCCTATGATGCTTCTTACATAATTTTTATTTTAGATTGCAGTAATCTTAAAAAAATATATTTCAGTTTAAGATTTACAAATAAAATCTGAAGGTCATGTTCATAGTCAATTAGATTGGGCAAAAGGATAACAAACCTACCAGATTCACGAATTCATGTAAAAATTACTTAAAGAAAATGATTACAGCTTCTCCCTTTAACAGAAACAGCTGGTGTCAGTGATGCAGAAGGCTGAAGTTTTATTGCAACAACGGTGGTTGGTATAACAACCCTTTTGCTGCTCACATTTAAAATACCCTGTAGAGACAAACACATGTATGGGAGTGAGGGTGGCCGGGTTGGTGTCCCTTTCCATACCAGGTGAGAAAAATGAAATGGGGAAACACTCTTTCTGAGTGGTGCTGAGGGAGTGTGGTATATCTATTCTTTTTGTTTGTTTGTTTTCCTTTTTTTCCCCCTAGATTGTCAGATGAATCTTCTCATGGTGCCTTCACTTCTATATGAACATTTTAAGAACTTAAGGAGGAAGATCAAATTTTAAAGGTTATTTTTTTTTAGTTTATGTTTTGCCTTTATTTGTTTTTCTTTCTAAATTTCATTAGTTCTCTAAGAATTTTGTAGAGTGTATTTTGATCATTCTTGACTTCTCTCCCAATTTTTTCCAAGATCTACCCCCATTCTATATCCACCCACCTTTGTGTCTTACTTTTCTTCTATCAAGGCGAGTTTATGTTGTCAAAACATTCTTGAATATATGGTCTTCCACTGAGGAGTGGTAGATTTCCCAGGGTCTATATTCTGAGAGAAAATTGTCTTTCCCTCTTTCAGCAGTTAACGAATTTCAATAGCTCTGTGGCTAGGGATGGGGTTTTGTGCCCCTCTCCATGAGTGGATTCAGTATGGCTTGAGCTTGTTCACATATTGTGTATACTATGGGAACTGCTATGAGCTCATGTATACAACTGCTCTGCTATGTCCAGAAGGCACTATTTCCTTGTGGTCATCCACCACCTTCTGTATGTCACTTGGAATCTTGGGAAGAAAGAATGAAATATAGGTGCTGTCTTTAAGGTTGAACATCTTCTTTTCTCTTATTTTTTGTGCCTTCACCAGTTGTGGATCTTTGTGTTAATCACCATCTTCTGCAAACAGATCCTTCTCAGAGGAGGACTGAGACATGTTTATAGGTATAATGCTAAGACATTAAGAGTCAGTTTAGTACTGTGTTCATTTAGCAAAATAACAGCAGTAATTTCTCTCCAAGGGCCTATGACCTGTCTATCCATCTGTTCTTAGCCTGATAATGGTTTCGGGTACAGTATTCGTTGTATTGAGAGAAACTTCAATCCAATCAGAAAGTGGTTAGTTATTCCCATGGTGTTCTCTATGCTATTGTACCAGTGGACATGTCTTTCCAGCACAGTTACTATTGTAGTTCAAAGACTTCACAAGTGGATAATACTTTTTTTCAGTTTCACTGAAGAAAAATGAATGCGGATAAAAGCATGAAGGTTTATATTACCGAGTGACGTTTTTAAGTGAGTGGAATCATTCTGCTCTAGTTGGAACTGGAAAGGTTTCTTCTTATTTAACCTTCTTGGGAAATTTTATTTTAGAAGTAATTAAATAATTCTCTGCTTTGAATAAGAATATAAGACATTAAAACAATAAGGAACATTGTGTTCTGGGATTATTATGGCCTTCTTTAAGCAGGAGAATAAATGTGATACAATTATTGACTACATGAAAACTTCTAGGTATGTGGCATACATTGTTTAAGTTAATTCTCCCATGATGCTTTAGTCTTTCCCTATCAAGAACGGACTTATTAAGGCTGTGCTGTGACTGCAGATTTGCTCACCCTCCTAGGAAGGGTCCTGTCTGACAGTATACTATGTGGATCTTCAATTTGCATGTTTGATGGTAGCTCATTCTTCTTGCAGTTGGTAATTTATTATTTATTTAGCTTTGATAAACCAACAATTCAAGATGTCATATTTCTAAATCCATGCATATATTTGTTCTGTTATTAGCTGACTCTGCCTATTTCCACACTAAATTGTTTGCCAGATTTTGTCCTCAGAAGTTACTTGACTACCACCCCTCCCCAATTTCTGTCTCTGATTTATGACAATACTACTCACTATATAGTGTTACTGTGAAAGCTCATTTATAATATGCAATGAGAAACACACAATGTAGTGCCTAGCACCTTTCAGACACGCAGTAATGTTTGTGTCTTTAATATAAACACCTTCTGTGAAGAACTCTATCATTTTCTTGTACATTTTGGTTGGTTATAGAAACCACAGCATACTCGATTTTCTGCACCATTTCATCCCAATTGTGTTCAATTGTTTCTATTTTCAAATACTCATTCCCATTTTTCCCTAAGCCAACAAAATATCCATTTTTCAACATCTAAACTACATTTCCCAGATGTTTATACCTCTGACACAAACCAACATTTTTCAGGCTTTGGATACTGATTTCAGTTACAGAAAACACCCATTAGGACTCAAAGTGTGATACAAGCAGCTATTTATTGTTAAAAATTGGAAAATTGGAAGTAGTATTTGTCATGATGTCAGCTTATAATGCACTACAGTTAGAACTAGTTGTTTAAATAATGGCAGGTGGCACTTACTGCCTTTTGTCTTTATTATAGTTTTTGTTAATATCGATATCGTGTTTTCATATTAGCCTCTGGGTTTTCAAAGAAATGAATGTTTTATTCATTTTTGAATCTCCCAAGTCCTTAGTGAATAAAAAAGTTTTGAAAAATGACAAAAATAGCTAACAACACAGCCTGTTTGTGACATTAAAGGAGATGAACTTGATTTTAGAATATACTGTTTCCTACAATTTTTTTCTCAAACCATAAAATGCATTTGCAACAAAATTATGCCTTTACAACACAATGTATTCCAATAGAGTCTCCCTACTAAAATTATTTGTCATATTCTTAAAGAAATATGTGCTAGTGGGTTGTTAAAACAAATGACCCAAAATCACTGAACTACCTCAGGTAGTTCAATCAGGTGATCAAGTTGACTCTGGCATTTTCTGGGACATTGGATGGACAGGGATTCTTAGACCCTTTTGAATCATTGCTGAATGTATTTTTGAGACAGACTCTACAGAACTGATTATAGAGAATTTGGCCATAAACAGTTATGTCTTTAATTCTTTGTTTCGTCATTATATACTTACATAATCGCTGAGTATTTTAAGCTATAAATAGAATTTTCGAGAACATGAATGCCTCTGGATGGATTTTTATCAGTGTTCCATTGACACTTTTTATGATGGGAAAATACACAAAGAGTATGTTTGTCAGAGCTTAAAATTGTCCCTTCATAATCTTTACTCCTTACTTCCCTGTCTGACGTCAAACAGAAAGAAGAGCACGTGCTTACTTCCTTCTTAAGAGATCTAAAATTATTACGGGACTTAGTAAAGATGGCAACGAGTCAAGAGATAACCCTTTCTTCAGTCTCAGAAATTTTATAAAATATCATCACCCTGCTTAGATAATTTCACATATACACTGGTTTAACTGACATTTTCATGTGTTTTCACATTTTTACCTCACTGACATTCCATTTCTTAATTAGCGTTCTGCTGTAGTTGTCTGAATATAGTTATGCTTCTTTGGTATGTTATTAGTACTTAAGTTAAAATTCTAATTTTCTTCTTTGATTCCCCCCCCCTTTTTTTTCCAATGTAACTTCAATTTATAAACTTTTGGGCTGAGTAGCTGTCTTAGTCTGTAAATTGCTTGCTTTATAAGCATGAGAAGCTGAGTTTAAGCTATGAAACTCACCTTTATAGGAAGCCATAAGAATGTTGGTCCACATTTGTAATTACAACACTGAGGAAAAATGATGCAAAGAAGATTCATGAGTCTCACTGGCCAGCTAATTTAGCCTACATGGCCACTTCTACCCAAGTAACTCTGTCTCAAAAGAAGAGGGTGGATGCCACCTGGGGAATGGTACCTGAGTTTGTCCTTTGGTCTTCACACACAAGCATCTACAAATACAAACCTCTGCCCCCTCTCCAAGCATGCCCACACGAAATGTATGATTTTTTAAAATAAAAAGTAAAATGTCTACATGCAGCCATACAGTGAAGAATGACAAAAAAGACTGTAAAAATATTTAAGTATGATTGTAAATTCTTTATCAACATAACCATCAACAGTAGATTAAAATTCTTTCATTTTGGGAAAAATGAAAATATATGCATGATCCATAAATTTTGATACAAGGCCATGAAATGCAGGACTATGTCAGACTCTCTTTTGGTATTCTTACTGTTAGAATACCTACTACCAAATTGAAAGAAAGAGCTGCTGGCTTGGCTTTGTGGCGAGGTGCCATGTAGGTGTTTGTGCAGACTCAAGTTCTCAGAATACATACTGAAGGAGGAACTTGCTTTTCATTATATGGTGCTAGGAAAACTGGTATCCATAGTCAGAAGGTTGAAACTGTATTCCTATGTCTTTTAGCTACAACATTTAAGTTAATGTGGGATAAATAATTAGTGTAAGACCTCCTAACAGTAAAAGTTGTAGAAGAAAACACAGAAAAAGACATTTTAAGTAATTGGTATGTGAAATGGCTTTTTGGGTAGAATGCTCAAGGCACAGAAATAAACAAACTAGAAAACTAAGCCGAAAAAACCCAGAACATTGAATTACATCAGGCTCAAGGTTCTGTACATGTGATGGTTTGTATATGTTTGGCCCAGGGAGTGGCATTATTAGGAGGTATGACCTTGTTGGAGTAGGTGTGCAACCTATCTGCCTTGAAGTATGTCTTCCACTAGCACCCTTCAGATGAAGATGTAGATCTCTCAGCTCTGCCTGAACCATGCCTGCCATGTTCCTGCCTTGATGACCATGGACTGAACCTCTGAAAGTATAAGCCTGCCACAATTAAATGTTGTCCTTTATAAGACTTGGCTTGTTCAGGGTGTCTGTTGACATCAGGAAAATTTTAACTAAGTCAGAAGTTGGTACCAGGAGTGGGATATTGCTGTGATAGGCCTGACTATGCTTTTGTTTGGGAAAAATATCTATTTTGGGACTTTGGAAAGCAGTCAAATGCTTTAAGTGGGGCTTAATGGGCTATCCTAGTAGGAATATGGAAGGCTTTGTTACTGAAAGTGATTTGAACTGTGCAGACCTGGCCCAAGAGGTTTCAGTGGAGAAGAATTTCAGAATGTGGCCTGGAGACAGTTTTTGTGGTATTTTAGTGAAGAATGTGGCTGGATTTTGCCCCAGTCTGAAAAGTCTACCTGAGTCTAAGGTAAAGAGATTTATATTAATTGAATTAACAAAGTCTCACAAAATCTCAGCAGAGATGTTGTTCTCTGGTTAAGTCTCATGAAGAGCATTTTGAACAAGTATAGGAAGCTTAGAAAGAAAAAATATATAATATATGGGTCAAGTATTAAAGGGGCACCAGGAAGTGAAATGGAACTTAATCTAGGAGATTCTAGATTCTAGAGATAACAGATTAAGGGATTTGGGGTCAAGATCCTACCCAGCTAAATTTAGATTCAGGCATGGTAGTATACACCTTTAATCCCAGGAGATAAATCCTAGCAGATCTCTTAAATTCAAGTCCAGCCCAGGACTAAGCAGGTTCTGGGTGAAGAAAAATTTAAATCTTAGTTTCTTGGAGCACACCTTTAATCCCAGTATTTAGGAAACAGACATGCAGATCTCTGAGTTCAAAGTCAATCTATGGATCAAAATCCAGGACAGTCAAGATTAAGCAGTGAAGGAGTTGGAAAAGAGGAAGTTAGTGATAATGTAATAGAACAAAGGGGACCATGTTCCTGTAAGTTCCTGTAAGCAGCAGAACTCAGCAGCTTCAGCCTTGTGGCTCTGGTTCTAGAGTTAAGAATGGAAGGAACTACTGGGACAATTGATGCTGGTTAGCTGGAGCTAAGAAATTAGTGGTGATTAAGAAAGGACCCCATCAATAAGGCTTAATCTTCTGGAAAGTGTTTTGTGAGACCACAAAGAAGCTACGTTTCACAGATAGCCCAAGTTGTACCTTGTGCTGCAGCTTGACTTGGTAATGTATAAGAGTCATTCAGGTAGTACTGGTTTTGAAGGCATGAAAGGGTCATGAAGAACAGCTGAGGTTTGGCATTGTGAGAGGCCATGGAAGGCTACTGGTGAAGGTGCAGCCTCAGTTGTAGATGCCAGCCCAGGGCTATTGGTGAGGCCTAGTTTCATTGGAAGACCCCAGTGTTTTGGATATATTAGTACCATGGGATAATCACCAAGAACAGCAGTGACAGTAGAGTGGATCAACATGAACATAGAGTGCTACAGACCTTGAGAAGTGATACCAGCCCATTAGAGCAGCCAGAAGATAATGTGTGAATCCCGGACATTGAAACAAGAAGCTAAGGAATATAACATAAAATGGGCCACTTAATTAATTTGGCACTTCTTGAAAAAAAGTAATAAATGATCAGCAGGTATTGCACAAAAATTGAACATCACTGATTTCCAGGGAAATGCAAATGAAAATTATATAATTTAGTCCATTATCATTCCAGGGAATGAAAATTCATTTATTCAATATGTAAACACACATAAACACTCACACATGCACACATACACACACACACACACAAGAAATGAAATTGGTATAGCAAGAGACATCTACATTCTCATGTTTATTACAGCACTATTTCAAAAGCTAAAAAAAAGAACAATCCAAATATTCTTTAAAGACAATGTGTAAAGAAATACAGTCCATATTTTCAATGCCCTACATTTTACACAGAGAAGAACAAAATCCTATCCTTTATATTACTTTTAGTGACACTGGAGTCTATTAAGTGAAGTTAAACTTAGCACAGTAAAGAACCCAAAAAGAATATACTCGTATGTAGAACCTAAAATCACTGATCTATTTCATCTAAGTGGATGTAGGATGGCTCAGCCCACTGTGGGTACACCATCCCTAGGCAGATGGGCCCGGCCTGTAAGAAAGCTAGCTGATCTTCAGCCTAGGAGCAAGGCGGTAAGCAATTGGATTCCTCCATGGTCTCTGCTTCAATTGGTGCCTCAAGGTTTCTGCCTTTAATTCCTGCCTTGTATTCCCTAACCTAGATGCCAAATAAAGCTTTCCTCTCCAAGTTGTTTTGACAAATGTTTCATTATGATGATGAAAGTCATTCTAGGACAAGGAGTTTAGATGTTTTCACTGTAAAGGTGCGATAAATGCACTTAACCTGATTATAATTTATACTATATATGTATTTATCAAACATTACATCAGGGAATAAATAATTTTAATTTGAAATCTCCTCTCCTCCCAGAAAAAGCAAACTTTAGCAATCAGAACTATGAAGGAAACCTCCCATAATCATTTTTCACTTATATGACTTAAATGTGAAGTGGATTGTCATGCTTCTATAAAGAAATCGAAAACACTTTAGAATTATCACTGAGCATTGCTGTCCCTAACCCTAAAACATATCCTATTGACCTTCACGCTATAACATGAGATTTATCTAGAAGGGACTAAAGTTTGCTTACAAACTCTGAAGGTTATGGAAAGCTTGTCTTAGAAGAATTAAATAAATCAATTAATTAGCTTAATGAACTATTTAGAATATGGGGAGAGTTTAGTTCCTTTCCTTTGGAATAGAAATAAATGCACAGAAAATGATGACTTCTGTGACAAGGTACTGAAAGGCATTTTTTGATATACTTGTTTTTAGAACCCCTGTTCCAAAAGTGGAAAGGGGGCCCTTTAGTGGACCTTCTGCCTATTGTAATATGGAAAGTAAAGATGTCTAAAGAGTTGCATAAGCTTCCAGAGGAGATTGCTAAGCAAAGTGTTAAAGAGACTGCTTACTCCTAGGTGCCTGTAACCAAATGAGAGAACTGAAGAAATTGAAGCTTAGAATAAACGGATGCAGGACTCAGAATCAGAAACAGTTTTGTACTAACAACAACTGCAGGTGGTAAACTACCTTCAAATTAGGAAGAAGAATTCATGCAAAGATCTAATCCAGGTTATTATCAAGAAATCATGATTCAAAAATAACATTAAAATGCTTTCTTTCAGAAATATTATAGGTTGTGTGAAAGACAGCTGTTCAAAAAGATAAAAAGGCCATCTACCTACTTGTAGATGGAACACACATGTTTCTCACTGAAAATTAAGGCTTCTAATATATTGTGTATCATTCAACAAAACAAATGGTTCGGACATGATGGTAGAGAAAAGTTATCTTGAAACTATTTGAGTAAGTGGCTTTTAGTGAGTTATAAATATGATTTATAGAAAATCCATGAAATTTTACAGCAAGGGTATTGACAAAACTATTGGTAGTTTGGGTTAGAACAGAGCATACTGTATGATGTGAAGAGATCTTTTTGTACACCCAAAATTCTATAGGAAGAATATTAAACTACAATCATAGGGGGTTATAATTTGCAAAGGGGAGATGATTCTTATGTTTCCTATTTATTTTGGATGTAAAGACGGTAGACAATTTATTACTTTATTTCACACATCTAGAGTCAGGTAAAGTAACTCAAGATACCATATGTAAGACATTTTACAAGGTAATCGGGACTTAGTTTAAGTAATAGTCTAAATATTTTAAATATTGGATGTTTAATATGAGGGGTTTTCATCTTCCCTGCTTGTTGAGTCCTCTGGAGCAAGCCAGGAAGCCCTGAGTAGCCTGCTATCCTAGGGAGACCTCCATTCTCCTACCACCTTCATCTCTGCTTACCTTCATCAGACCTGCAGTTCCTGAACCATACAGACCTGCAGATCTTAAACACTATATACCTGTAGATCTGGAACTACAAAGCCCAAGGATACCTATCAGAGGCCTGCCACACCAGGACCATTGAGGTCAAGCCCCTCCCAATACATACTAAAACAGGAACATCCAGGAACCAAAGCCATTCAGATGGCTAAAGATCCTCAAAAGAACAAAATCAACAAAAGCCAAGGCAATATGACAACTTCAGAACACAGTAAACTTACTACAGTAAGCCCTGGAACTGAAGCACAAGAAAATGACCCTAAATCCAATCTTATTAAAGATGATAGAGGCCTTCAAAATGAAATGAATAAATCCTTAAAGAAATAGAGGAAAACACAATTAAACAGGTAAATGTCTTTAAAGAAGAAACAAATCCCTTAAATACATGCAGGAAAATATCATTAAACAAGTGAAGGAAATAAATAAAATTGTGCTAGACCTGAAAGTGGAAATAAGGGCAACAAAGAAAACACAAACTAAGGGGATACTGGAGATGGAAAACCTAGGGAAGAGAACAGGAACAATAAATGCCAGCATAACTGACAGAATAAAGGAAATGGGAAAGAGAATCTCAGGCTTAGAAGATACAATAGAAGAAACTGATACACCAGTCAAAGAAAATATTAAATCTAAAAAACTTCTGACATAAAATATTCAGCTAATCTGGGATACCACAAAAATACCTAACCTAAGAATAGTAGAAATAGAAGAAGGTGAAGACTCCCAGATACAAGGCCCAGAAAATACTTTCAACAAATCCATAGAAGAAAACATTCCCAATGTAAAGAAAGAGATGCTTGTAAACAGGCAAGAAGCTTATAGAACACCAATTAGACTGAATCAGAAAAGAAAATCCTCCTGTCACATAATAATAAAAAATAAAATTTATAGAACAGAAAAAGAATATTAAAAGCATCAAGAGAAAAAGTCAGGTGACATACAAAGGCAGACCTATCAGAATAACACCTGAATCCTCAATAGAGACTCTAAAAGCTTGAAGGTCTTGGAAAAGGGAACAGACACACACACACACACACACACACACACACACACACAGAGAGAGAGAGAGAGAGAGAGAGAGAGAGAGAGAGAGAGAGAGAGAGAGAGTGAGAGAGAGAGAGATACACACAGAGATGCACACTAAAACCACCAACATCAAAATAATAGGAAGTAACAGTCATTGATTAGTATTTCCAACATCAATGGACTCAAGACACAGACTAATAGGGAGGATGTGAAAACAGGATCCATCATTCTTCTGAGTGCAAGAAACACACCTCAGCAATAATGATAGATATTACCTCAGAGTAAAGGGCTGGAAAATGTTTTCCAAACAAATGGACCCAAGAAGCAAGCTAGAGTAGCCATTCTAATATGTAATAAAACAGATTTTCAATCAAAATGAAAAGAGACAGAGAACACTTCATATTCATCTAAGAAAAAAATTCTAACAAGATGATGTATCAATTCTAAACACCAATGCCCCAAACACAGGGCACCAACATTTGAAAAAGAAAGATTACTAAATCGAATGACACATCCAAGCTCACACATTAATAGTGGGAGATTTCAACACCCCACTCTAACCAACTGACAGGTTATCCAGACAAAAACTAACATTATGAATGAAATGAACCTAACAGACAACTGTAGAATATTTTACCCAACACAAGAGAGCTTATCTTCTTCTCAGCACCTTGTGGTTCCTTCTCCAAAATTGATCATATAGTCATCTATGATGCAAGCCTCAACAGACACAGAAAATTAAAATAATGCTTTTATTATTGGTATCTTATGAGACCACCATGGATTAAAACTGGACTTCAATGACAGTTCTCTACTCAATGATCTTGGTCTGAGAAGAAATAATGAAAGAAATTAAATACTTTCTAGATTTCAATGAAAATGAAGGCATAACATGCTCAAATTCAGGTAATCCAATGAAAGCAGTCCTAAGAGGAAAGTTCAAAACACTAAGTACATCCGTAAAGAAATGAGAAGGTTCTCATAGCAGCAATTTAAAAATACACCTGAAAGCTCTAGAAAAAAAGAAGCAAGCAAACCAAAGAGGAGAAGAAAGTAGGGAATGACCAAAATCATGGCTGAAATCAATCAGTAAAAAACAAGGGAAACAAGTCAAAGAATCAACAAAACCAAGAGCTTGTCCTTTGAGAAAATCAACAAGATAGCCAAGCCCTTCGTCAAACAAAACAAAAGACAGAATCCAAATAATCAAAACCAGAAAATGGAGAGATAACAACAGACACTGAGGAAATTCAAAGAATCATTAGGTCAAAAGCCTATGCTCCACAAAATCAGAAAAATCTTAATGAAATGGACGATTTTCTAGACAGATACCACTTACCAAAGCTAAATCAAGATCAGATAAATTATTTAAACAGCTCTATAACCCTTAAGAAGTAGCCACTAATAGTTTCTCAACCAGAAAAAGCCTGGGACCAGATGGTTTTAGTGCAGAATTCTACCAGACTTTCAAAGAAGATCTAATACCAAAACTCCTCAAACTATTCCATGAAAAAGAAACAGAAGGAACACTGCCAAACTCATTTTATGAAGCCATAGTCACCCTGATATATAAACCACACGAAGACTCAACAAAGAAAATTCAGAGCAATTTCTCTTATGAGCATTGATGCAAAAATACTCAAAAAATACTCACAAGCCAAATCGAGGAAAATATCAGAAACATCCATCATGAATATGTATTTTCATTTCAAGGATATAGGGATGGTTCGATATATGAAAACCCATTAATATAATCCACTACATAACAAGCTAAAAGAAAAAAAAATCTCATAATCATCTCATTAGATGTTGAAAAGGCCTTTGACAAAACCCAACATCCCCTCATGTTTAAAGTCTTAGAGAGATCAGAGATACAAAGCACATAACTGAATGTAACCAAAGTAATACACAGCAAGCCAATAGCCAACATCAAACTAAATGGAGAGAAACTTAAAGCATTTTCACTAAAATCAGGGGCAAGACTGCTCACTCTTCCCATCCATTCAATATGGTATTTGAAATTCTAGCCAAAGCAACTAAAGGAGATCAAGGAGATACAAATTGGAAAGGAAGAAGTCAAAGTATCACTATTTGTAGATGATATGATAGTATATATAAACAACTCCAAATATTTGACCAGAGAACTCCTACAACTGATAAACACCTTCAGCAAAGTGGCTGGATACAAAATTAACTCAGAGAAATCAGTGGCCCTCCTTTATACAAATGATAAACAGGCCGAGAATGAAATTAAGGAAACAACACCCTTTACAAGACCCACATATCTCTGTTTAACTCTAACCAAGCAATTTAAAGGTGTGAATCATTAGAACTTCAAGTCCTTGAAGAAAGAAGTTGAAGAAGATATCAGAATATGGAAAGATCTCCCATGCTCATGGATAGGTAGGATTAACAAAGTGAAATAGGCATCTAAATAGTTTACCTAAAGCAAACTACAGATTCAATGTAATCCCCCCTAAGATTCTAGCATAGTTTTATATACCTTGAAAGGACAATTCTCAACCTCATATGGAAAAAGCGAAATATATCTTACATGTAAAAATAAGGTAAATAACTTGGGTCTAGAAGGTGGACTCAGAGGCATACTTTAAGGAAACAAAACTGAATTCTCAATCTTACCTATGAGTACCCTGATTTACCTGTGATACACAGAGTATGGCATTGATGGTTCCTAAGGCCAGGAAATGTGCCTTTGTCATAAGTGTCCTATCACATCCTTGCTTTTGAAGTCCAGTGGCTATGATCTGAGGAAATTCATGCCTTTTATGGATGACAGTATTTGGGGTTTCAGCTGATCACACATTAACTTCAGATTCATTGAGAAGCCAGCCTCAGCCACAGATGAGTGAGGAAACAGACCAGATTACATCAAGAGACACCTAGCTGAGCCATGTCAATTGTCACAGATGTCCATTTGCCAAAGAAGGAAACGTGTAGTAAGGACACATGAAGTGAGCTGTGGGGTAGTTTGTAAAGGAGAGGTGAGAGAATTCAGATTTCACTTTTCTGTGTATAATCTCTCTCATACACACCCCCAATATGTATTCAACTACTGAAAGAGTCCCAATGGATTTTCTATATTGGTAACACTGATATGCAGAAAAGTCGGGGAATCAGAAAGATCAGAAAAATCCACTATGCTGCTTTATATAAATATCGTCGATGTCTTGTCTAAAAATAAATTAGTATACCACTCTAGCATTAATGAAAAATTCTAAAATAATGTATAAACATCATACAAATTATGTTTTAAAGCAAGTATATCTCCATGAATAATAGGACATTTAACAATGGTTATCAGTTAATATATCAAGAAAACAAAAAAAATACCTTTAGTTCATGTATGTAACAACTGAGTTTAAAAACACATAATGATAATTTGATAGAACACATAATGAATAAACTTACAATTGTAAATGAAAATATTAAAACTTTTTCTTTAACATTTGAAAGCACTACACATATGAACAATTAGTATTGACTTTAAAAAGTAATAACTGCCGTTAATTCAATACTCTATCCAATGGCAGTATGATACAGTCTTTTTCATAAGTACATGGATATGCATTTACACAGACAATATTTTTGTCTTCTATAAAGAGCTTTAGTTAACGTAAAAGTAACTCTTAAGTGAAAAACTATCTTTTACTCAACTGATGAAACAGTCATTTCAGAGGCTTACTGCCTTTGCCTGCCAACCTAGGTCTGCAAGGTTCTAGCTCTTTACAATCTTATCCTAGAACATTTTCAGCCTCTGAGACTCATTACTGAATAGCCTTATCCTTTATAGATCTTTCTAAGCTCTGGATGGATAGGCAAGTCAGCTGTTCTGGCTCAAAACTCCTCTCCACATTGACTGATTCAAACTGGCTTCTTTCAACTTCTGACTAAATTTCTATGCTTGGCTTCATACCATCTTTTGCAGTATGTTCTAATCTTCTTATTCTCTGGCTCATTTTGTCTCCACCTGTGTTGGCTTGTTTTCTCTGTTCAACCTGTGTCTGGTAAAACTGCCCTCTCTCATTTTTTTTCTCTCTGGGCTGCTCTCTCTTAAGTTGTCCCTCTTCTTTCTCTGTTCTTATGAAAGTTGAGCTTATCCTATTTCATTAAGCTTTTCTCTGATTTGTCACTTTGTCTCTTAATTGGACTTCACTTTCAAATGTAGATATTTTCTTCTGCAATGTAACTTTACCTTCATAGTTTGGGACTGGAGGTGTGTAGTAACTGTTTGTTTTCAAGCCAAAAACATTAAAGCTATGTGCTAAGGCTGAGCCACACTACAAGGAGAAACAAGATTTCTGAGTAAACAACACAGTCTCAGGGTTCACAATATAACCAAATATCCTGCAACAATTAAGTAGCACATTTTTTCCCTCTGATCATAGTGGAATAAAAATAGATATTAATGAGGGAATGATGTCTGAAAAATACCCTAAATAATTGTAAACACAAATATATCCTACTAAACACACCAAAGAAAGGAAAGCAAAGCAAAAGGAAAATCAGAAACTGTTTTAATGTGGGTCAAAATGAAGGCAACACAGTTTGTGGAAAGCAGTTAAACAATGCCTTGAAGAAACTTTACCAGCACAACGCATTGATGAGAGGGAAGTGTGTGCACTCTCAAGCTTTGCCACAGGAAGCCAGAAAAAGAACGAATGAACAAAAGGAAGGGAGGGAGGAAACAATCTGAACACTAGTACAAGAAAAAAATTTAAATGAGAACCCAAACAATGAAATAAAAACAGAGCAGTGCCCTCCCCCACCCAAAAAAAAAAAAAATCACAAGCTATTGTTTAAATGACCAATTACATTGTCTGGTGAGATCTGACTGAAAAAAGAAATTCCCAAGAAAGGTTGATGTCAGAGATGACTCAATGGTCTAAAAGACTCTAACTTCCAGAGACCTAGAAACTGAGGACCTACCGGCTAACGATCCTTTTGAGGAAGCACCTGGATAGTGCCTAGAAGAACGCATGATACTAAAGTTCAGACAAAAAGAAACCTACACAATCCTGGAGCTACTAAAGGAAATAATCAGGTTTGCTTGTTTGAGACCAGGGCTACTATAGCTCAGGTTGACTTTGATCCCATGATGACTTTGACTTCTGATTCTCCCATCTCTATATCCCACATGGGGGTGTTACTGGCATGTAGCACCGTGCTCACTTAAAGAATATAGTTGTTAAGAAGGGGGATTTACACAAATAATATTTTAAGTATAGATTGCTTCACTAGTGATTTACAGTGAATATTAATTTAAATTAATTCTATATAAAGTCAGAAATTTAAGGGAAGAAGGTCTTTTTAATTCATTTTTACAAAGCTTGCATCTTTCTTATAAGTTTGTGTATGTATATGTGTACGCTATGATATATAAATAAAATTAATAAAAATAATCCCAGATCAATCTGAGTTGATTTTTATCTTTCCTATTTTATTATTATTATTTTTTTCTCTATTTACATTTCAAATGCTAT
>NC_034592.1:34855281-34869365 GCF_900095145.1 Mus pahari | reverse complement strand
TCTTCTTCTTCTTCTTCTTCTTCTTCTTCTTCTTCTTCTTCTTCTTCTTCTTCTTCTTCTTCTTCTTCTTCTTCTTCTTCTTCTTCTTTTTCTTCATTAGATATTTTCTTTATACTTCAAATGTTAGTCCCTTCCCTAGTTTCCCCTCCAAAATCCCCCATCCCTTTCCCCCTCCCCCTGCTCACCAACCCACCCAACTTCTCTTCTTACAAAGATATCAAAGCTGTTTATTTAAGGGAAATTATCAGTTTGATAGACATGGTGAAAGTCACAGCCTACAAGAAATGCCCTTAGCCTTAACACATGAGGGGCACCATTATTAACTTGAGATGACTCGTGTAATATAATTTAATAACTAACATGTAAGAGATTTATAATTTTCAGAGTATTAGAAAACATCTTAAATAAATAACTAATATTTCTTTTAAGAGGTGAATCATTTAAATGTGCTATACATTCAACCAGACACTACTAACCAGTTCAAATAAAATTATTGTTGAAAACAAGTACACAAGTAGGATTCAAGGTAATTGTAAATTAAAGAAGTCAAATATAAATGAATGTGAAGTCTATAGGGTTTAACAAAGGATTCTTAAATACAAGCAGAAAAATATGAACTATTACTTGACAAGCCCAAAGCAATTATCTTAACATTAAAAATAGTCTTTAAAAGTTATTATCATGAACAGACAGGAATGACGAATCTGCATATCATATATCTGACAGAGAAATTGTGCAAAACAATCCACCAAAGTCAACATAAACACAAATCCACTTGAAAATGAACAAAATATATGAACTGACATTTCATAAATATATGGTCAGCAGACAGGTAGAAAAAGAAATAAATGCCAATTCATTAGAGAATGTAAATTAAGCCTCACTAAGTTACCCATGGCTAAAACATTTAAAATACACTATTAACTAATGTTATGGTTATATAACAGCAAAATTCTTAAATTGTGTCTGCAGATAGAATAAAGGCAAAATCACTTTGGAGAACAGATTGACATTTTAAGAAGAGGTTAAGTGGCCTCTTATCAGACACTCCGGACATTATACTTCTCAATATCATTCATGATGATTGAGAGACTATATCTATTCAAAACTTATTAATAGTGAGCTTTTATTTATAATAGCCAAAGACCAAAAATTAATTCACAGATCGTTCAACAGATAATTCATTTAAAATTGTGGTAGTTCCAGTCCATGGAATATTACTAAGTAATAAAAATAAAACTACTGGTGAAATTATTAGATGGATTTCAAAGTAATTGTTGCAAGTAAAAGAAGGCAAATTAAAAGAATCTGCAGTCTATCATTATTATATACAATTTGTGAGAGGCCATTATCTTCTAGTAAAGGAAAGCAAGTCAGTAACTGCCAGTGGAGGTGGGTTTTCAGAGGAAATGATGAATTACAAAATATTCTGGGAAACCAAATATGGGTTTGTATATATTCATATCATGACTGCAGTGACAAATCTTTAGGGATTAATACAAGTCAAAGTTTATCAAATTGTACTGTTTAAAAAAGAGTGTTTTTTTTTCTCAATAAATAAAAATGAATACTAAACTTTGTTTACAAAGGACAATATTTAACAAGAAAGTATTTTCACACAGTTTGCCATGGGCTTCTAATGAGTTCCTGGAAAGAAATAAGCAATGCAAATTATAATTTTGGAGAGCATTTATTTTCTATAGTTTATCAGTGTTTGCCTGTGTGTATGTTTTTTACACTGTGTGCATGACTTGTACCAATAGAGGTTGGAGGATGGCACTGTATCCTCTAGAATGGAGTTAAGACCAATTGCATATGGATGATGGAAACTCAACCCAGGTCCTCTGCAAAAGAAACAAGTGCTTTTAAATGCTGAGACATCTGTCTTATCCCCAGTTAACTTTTCAATGAATAACTGTTTAACTAGGCACTCTATTGATACTGAATGTTTAATTTTTCACTGAGCTCAAAAAGCATGAGTATCACACTATTGAGAGAAACAATAGTTAAAAGTGTAGGAAGCTGCCTATTAAGATGCTAAGACTCCAATGACTGATGTTCCACATTCTGGAAAGTACATGGGACAACTGGGATCTTTGTTCAGTGATTAGTTTATGTTTGTTGTACAAGTTTGAAAGGCTGCTGTCAATTTCTATCAGGAATTTTAGTTTGGGGGTGTTGATCAATGGAAATGAGTTGTGATCTTTACCTTGAAATATATAGAGGCTGTTTATAGTTGTTTTACTGATCATAGCAGTAATCTGGAAATAATAAAAAACACTAAGTTAATCATAAGCTCATGGTGGAATTTTCTATGACAGTGAGAGGAATTGTTCACACATAGGCAGAGTTAAACTTCACAGGCATAATGTTGAATGAAAGGAATGAAAATGTAAAAGCACACACTATGTCATTGCATTTATCTGAAATTTAAAAGTCTATTGATTACAATAATTCATACCAGGCTTATGAGGTGTAAATAATCTAGTTATATGGCTTTATATCATGTAAACAAAAAATCATCTTGTACATTTAAAGTTTTTCCATTATAACTAATTTAAAATTATACATACATAAATTCATGTAAAACTAAACATTCCCTCAAATCTGAATTCAAATACAAGCATAACATGCGTCTAGGCATACATGCATACATAACTACAAAAGCCGATATATACAGATGTGTTTATAGCTTATTACTGAAAGTTTTCATGTCACTAAATATAGTAAGAAGTGGAATTTTACTTCATATTATACTCGTGCATATTTTTTCTCTAGATATTTTTATTAGATATTTTCTTTATTTACCATTTCAAATGTTATCCCCTTTTCTAGTTTCACCTCTGAAAATCCCCTATCCCCTCCCTCCTCTCTCTGCTACCCAACCCACCCACTCCCTATTCTGGTCCTGGCATTCCCCTTTACTTGGGCATAGAACCTTCATAGGACCTAGGGCCCCTTCTCCCATTGATGGCAGACTAGTCCATCCTCTGCTACATATACTGCTAGAACCACAAGTTCCACCAAGTGTTTTCTTTGATTGGTGGTTTAGTTCCAAGGAGCTCTGGGGGTACTGGTTAGTTCATATTGATGTTCCTCCTATGGAGCTTCAGACCCCTTCAGTTCTTTGGGTACTTTCTCTAGCTCCTGCATTTGGGACCTTGTGCTCCGTCCAATGGATGATTGTGAGCATTCACTTCTGTATTTGCCAGACACTGGTCAAGGCCTTCAGGAGACAGTTATATCAGGCTCCTGTCAGGAGGCTCTAGTTGGCATCTGCCATAGTTCTTGGGTTTGGTGGTTGTTTAAGGGATGGATCCCCAAGTGGGGCAAGTCTCTGTATGGTCATTCCTTCAGACTCTGCTCTGAACTTTGTTTCTGTAACTTCTTCCGTGGGTATTTTGTCCCCCCTTCTAAGAAGGATCAAAGTATCCACACTTTGGTCTTCCTTCTTCTTGAGTTTCATGAGTTTTGCAATTGTATCTTGGGTATTCTGAGCTTCTGGGCTAATATCTACTTATCAGTGAGAGCATATCATGTGAGGTCTTTGTAATTGAGTTACCTCACTCAGGATGATATCTCCAGATTCATCCATTTGCCTAAGAATTACATAAATTTATTGTTTTTATTAGCTGAGTAGTACTCCACTGTGTAAATGTACCACATTTTCTGTATCCATTCCTCTGTTGAGGGACATCTGGGTTCTTTCCAGCTTCTGGCTATTATAAATAAGACTGCTATGAACATAGTGGAGCATGTGTCCTTATTACCTGTTGGAACATCTTCTGGGTATATGCCCAGGAGAGGTATTGTTGGGTCTTCTGGTAGTACTATGTTCAGTTTTCTGAGGACCCGTCAGACTGATTTCCAGAGTGGTTGTACCAGCTTGCAATCCCACCAGCAATGGAGGAGTGTTCTCCACATCCTTGCCAGCATCTGCTGTCGTCTGAGTTTTTGATCTTAGCCATTCTGACTGGTGTGTAGTGGAATCTCGGGATTGTTTGGATTTGCATTTCCCTGATGATTAAGGATGTTGTACATTTTTTTAAGTGCTTCTCAGCCATTCAGTATTCCTCAGTTGAGAATTCTCTGTTTAGCTCTGTACCTCATTTTTTAATGGGGTTATTTGATTTTCTGGAGTCCAGCATCTTGAGTTCCATATGTGTGTGTGTGTGTGTGTGTGTGTGTGTGTGTATTGGATATTAGCCCCCTATCTGATTTAGGATTGGTAAAGATATTTTCCCAATCTGTTGGTTGTCTTTTGGTCTTATTGATAGTGTCCTTTCCCTTGTAGAAGCTTTGCAATTTTATGAGATCCCATTTGTTGATTCTTGCTCTTACAACACAAGCCATTGGTCTTCTGTTCAGGAATCTTTCCCCTGTGCCCATATCTTCGAGGCTCTTCCCCACTTTATTCTCTATAACTTTCAATGTCTCTGGTTTTTATGGAGTTCTTTGATCCACTTAGACTTGAGCTTTGTACAAGGAGATAAGAATGGATCAATTTGCATTCTTCTACAAGATAACTGCCAGTTTACCCAGCACCATTTGGTGAAAATGCTGTCTTCTTTCCACTGATTGGTTTTAGCTCCTTTGCCAAAGATCAAGTGACCATAGGTGTTTAGGTTCATTTCTGGGTCTTCAAGTTAATTCCATTAATCTACTTGTCTGTTGCTGTACCAGTACCATGTAATTTTTATCACAATTTCTTTGTAGTACAGCTTGAGGTCAGGCACGGTGATTCCACCAGAGGTTCTTTTATTGTTGAGAATAGTTTTTGCTATCCTAGGTTTTTTGTTATTCCAGATCAATTTGCAAATAAACAGGCTGAGAAAGAAATTAGGGAAACAATACCCTTCAAAATTGTCACAAATAATATAAAATACCTTGGTGTGATTCTAACTAAGGAAGTGAAAGATCTGTATGATAAGAATTTCAAGTCTTTGAAGAAAGAAATTGAAGAAGATCTCAGAAGATGAAAATATCTCCCTTGCTCATGGATTGTCATGATTAATGTAGTAAAAATGGCTATCTTGCCACAAGCAATCTACAGACTCAATGCAATCCCTATCAAAGTCCCAACTAAATTCTTCACACAGTTAGAAAGAGTAATTTGCAAATTCATCTGGAATAATGCATCTTTTGAAATTTGTATACTGAACATGTATTTTCTATTTTAAATAAACTGAGTGCCAAGATAGGAATGAACAGACTAACATACTGTACTCTGGAGCCTGGTTCTTTTTCTTCTATATCCTCAAAGTTAAATTAATTTGGACATTTGTTTAATTTTTTTCAGTTCTCTCCCTTTCCCTCATTAACTCTCCTCTCTCTGTCTCTGTCTCTGTCTCTGTCTGTCTCTCTCTCTCTCTCTCTCTCTCTCTCTCTCTCTCTCTCTCTCTCTCTGTGTGTGTGTGTGTGTGTGTATTTGTATGTGCACACTCATGTGGTTGTGTGATTTGCCTGAATGTATATGTATGCCATATGTGTGCATGGTGGCCATAGAATCAAAAAATCCAGATCCCTTAGAACTGGAGTTACAAATGGTAGTGGGATACTATGAGGGTGCTGGGAATCAAACCCTGGGCTTCTACAAGAGTAGCACATGCTCTTAACTGCTGAACCATCTATGCACTTCCAATGCAGAGAATACTTCAACCTAATTTTATATGCAGAGGATTGTATAGAGACTTCTGATGTTTACAGCAGGCTTTTTAAAAATTTAATAAAAATGTGTTTATACAATACCTTTTGAATATATTGTTTCTTCCTTCAACTCCTCCCATAAGCCCCCTCTCCCCCAAACCACTCAAGTTCATGTTCTCTCTTCTCCAAGAAACTAAACAACAAACAATAACAAAGCATAAAAATCAAACCGAACAGAAACCAATAGGAGAACAAACAAAAAATCAAAACTAAGAATAAAAATAACAAAATGAAACAACAACAACAACAACAACAACAAAAACTCACCAAAAAAGGAGTGCATTTGTGGTTTCCAATTATTCCTGGTATGAAGCCTGCCCTGGAGAGTTACTGACAAATCTAGTAACTCTCCATTAAAGAAAACTGATTTTTCCTCTCCCAGTAGGTATCAATCACAAATAACTTCTCTTTGTTAGGAGAGAAAATTTGTGTCTCATTTTCTGTCTCAGTGTTGGGACTTTTGCCTGTTTTAAACCTGTGTAGATCTAGGGAATGTTGTCCCATATGTACATTGGTCTTGTTTCTGGAAGTTGTTCTTTATTTGGATTCATCCCTCACCACTGGCTTTTACAATCTTTCTGCTTCCTCTTCTGCATAGATCCATGAGCCATGCATGAGGGGAGGAGTGCCATAGAACATTTAACATGGAGTGTCACAAAGTCTTGGAGCAGCGTTTTAATTGTAGATATGTATATGTTTATGAGCCTAATCAAATTTGTTGATAGAATGACTTCCAAATATACATACAGCTACTAAGAATTCCTCCTTCTTCCTCTCCGGGTACATGAGGAGACTCTGGTAGTGCCATCCTTCAAGGAAATGGTACCTCATCTCCTTGTGTGCTCCAATCACCACGAGGCTGAGTGTTTGCAGTACAGACAGCATGAGAGTTGCTATTTTTCTCTTCCAGTACGTTAAATCTTCTTTCCTTCTTTTGGAAGCTTAATTTGAGACATTACTTGGCCCCAGACTTAGTCAGTGGTAAGAATCCTATGGCACAAATGGCCTAAGCAACTTAGCTACAGGCCAACTTGAAGAACTTCAGTCACTGATGAATGTAGGGCAGTTGCAGTACTTCAGCGGAAGATGTATTCTCCAGAGGAGTTGAGATCATTTTGGCAAAATGTGTGTCAGTTTCTTTGCATTGGCACCAACTTAGAGACTCCAATGGCTGTATGGCCTTTCCAGGGATGTACAGAGCCAATGTTGAAACTGTACTTTAAAGAGCATGAAAGTTACCATTCACAAGCAAGGGAACAACTTGTTTTCACAGTGATGAGAGCTGGCATGGCAAACACTCCTCTGTGGTGACTTACATACTTACTCAGTGATTTAGACCGCTTCTCTGGCACGGGTCAAACGGCATATTAACATGGGATATAATCCTTTCTCACTCTGTAGGCTATGGCTCAGTATGATATTGGCACCATATTAGGCTTCATTAACCCTACAACACTTTGCCTTCTACTCTTGGCACTTTTCTGCAAGCTGCAGGCAGTAACCCACAAGTAATCTGATTACCTACAACTGACTGCGGCCGCATGGAATGGTGGCTGACTACAGAGTGGAACACAATTACAGTCTTTTGAGATTCAATTAGAAAGCTGTTGGTAAGGCCCTTCGTTCTGAATTCTGAAACCGGCTCCAATAACCCCTCACAATCTGCATGCTTCTTTAAGAGGCCACAGTAAATAATGAACTTAAAAAGCTCCACCTTGCATGCCTTTTAGATTCTGACCCTCTGAAGTACATAATAAACCAGGTTTGAAGTTCGGCACAGTAATAACTGTTTATGCAGCCTCCACCTGGGATAGCTCTTGCCTTTTCCGAAGGAGGAATATTATTCATTTTCTCCATATATAACCATTCTACTGTCACGATTCCTTTTGTCACAATTCACATTGCTAATGAATGTTGCTTAGCATGAAGAAGGACACTAGTGAGGGCTATTTGTCCTTTAAGTGCAGTCTAAGGTTAAGAAAAATTAAGTTTCATGTATGAAAAATCAAACTAGAAGACAAAGCTATTATGGAATGGGATATGTCATTTTGCAGCATCATAAACATTGATTATTTGAGATACACTAATTTGTAAGAGGGCATGCTTTGCTTCATGATGGTTAGAATAATTAACTGCATATTTATAATGGAGTGGTTTTAATATGCTTATTGGAAGAAATATCAGCAAGATATTTCAAGTAATTAAAATGTATTTGGTAAGGAAGCATTCAAAGCTGGCTCATCATAAGATTTGCCCTTTTATTCAACCTTCTGGGCATTTTATAATGAATATAAATTTTGAAAAATGAAACAAATCTAAATCCCGGCTTTGCCATAAGCCACATTGTAGGAGGAAATGTAAGCATGACCTGGTGGCCAGCTAATTGGCACACTGTGCTTCTAAATAAGAAGCACAGAACACCATACTCCTGAGGGTGATAGAACACTGAATTCTGAAGTGGCGTGAGTCACTGGCAGCTGGCCTCCGACAAGAGTACAAATTCCACGTCTCCTTTAATGTGGTTCTTCTGCATAGAGACCCTGTGTGACATGAGCAGTCAGTTTCCAATATGAGGAGAGGTTATGTGCCAGCCAATCACAGCTGAAAGGCTTCTACTCTATAGGTGATTGCTGACATAAAATAAAGCAGACACCGTTCCCTGAAACCATCTCTCCATAGTGGCTTATCTCTGCACCCTTTACTGATCCACAAATATTGCTGTCTTGTTAGGGATAATGATGGCACCATGGGGCCTTAGGAGTTATTTAATTTTCAAAGTTAAATTTTCCTTTTTGAAAAACAGTGAAAATAATCCCTCCCGACAGCAGCATAAAATGAAGTAGGAGCTCATGAGGACCTAGCTCACTCAGAGCATGGGATAGAGTCGATACTCCACACATGTATCCTTTCTCCTTCAACAAATTTCTAGATGCCACTAACAACCACCTAGGATCCTTGAGAGCTAATGCCTTTGTTCTCGTTAGTGGCTTTGCTAGTATCGGGCACTCTAAGTACCTATCCTATGCCACCAACTAGACGGATCATTACTAATAATTGAACTGCATTGTATAGAGACATTTATTTATAGGTCAGAAGTTTCTATAAGGAATTGCTATATCTGAGAGAATATGAGATTTTTGTTTTGTGAATTTTGTCTTTTCATCTTTGAGAATGTGAATGTGCACCCACGGAACTAAGTTCAAGCAATTCTGCCAAAGCTCACACTAACACTGCTCATTGATTATTGCATTTCCTGGCCCATTAAAAGTGAATACACAGAAACTGAAAACAAAACAAAAGCAAAAGCAAACACAAACAAACAAACACCCAGAATTTTGAATTCCGGAAGTCTAGCAGTTAAGATTGCTCAAGTATGCTTCCATGTAAATGCAGGTAAGAAAGTAAGCAAGCTGCATGCTACACACCTGCTGCATACTGTTGTAATCCCAGTCTCCTGGCTGCCTTTCTTTTTCTACCCTAGATTATACATGGTGATTCTGCCAACCACTACCTTCAAATTAAGGAGTAGTATGCATTTCATAATCAGATCTGAGGTTATCCTCTCACCTATTTTTACCTGAGTCAGATGAGTTGGTCAGATCTCCTATTACTTAAAATAATTTAACCTGACTCAAATGTATCCATTTTGTGTAGCAGTGATGCATCCATCTTTACCTTAAAACAGTGGAACACATTGTATCAAAAGAACTGGTCAACCACACCATCCAGTATTAACTAAAAAGAATATAGGGGCAATTTTCCAAAGTTTGCCAGTATTTTTATTTTTAGACTTCTATTTTTATAATTAACTTAAGCTTGGTCATTAATGTAAGAAAAACAAAGGAACCTACAAGACTCCTACATGACTGTCTTTAAAAGAATGTTTTTTCAGATAGTTCTCGCTTCTGCACACATGTGGATGCAGTTGGAAGAGACAAAAACTGTTGCACATAATTTCCACTCCCGTTCACTTGACCCTAAAGCTCATGCCCATCACCAGTGGGGATTTTAGAGCAATAATAGTTCAGGTGAGAGAAATGGCATGTCTTAAAGGGGTTGACATAAACACTTCAAGCACAGAGAGAGGAAAAAAAAACCTTCAAAAACCAGCAACTGAAGTTGTAGACAGATCAATACAATTCATTATTTTATTAAAGCATGTACAAACTTCCTGTTTTCTTGCTTTATTTTTCTTTCCTTTTATTTTCCCATTTCTGCCTGAGACTATTGTCCCTGACTGTACTGAGAGGTTTCCTATTTTTCTTTGTCTCCATCATCTAATCATTCCTACTTTACCATGCATTACTGCTATTGCTAATTTCTCTGCAGAATATTAGCTTCTACTATATGTCTTTTCTCAGGTCAGATTCAGGCAGATTTTTCTTTTGCAACATAAGAAGACTCTGAAATGTTACTAGATGGTGTAGATTACATAGAATCTTTGCTTAATAAGAACCCGAGTTGCACTTGATCCTTGTAGTTAACTGGTATCCATGTTACAAAATCTTGCATTTTTCCCAATGTTCTCTGTGACACTGCATCCTTTTCTGCTTCTCTAAGGAAGAGCTTCTTATCGCTTTCGTTGTTGAACTCTCTCCATTTCTTTCCTGGTTCTTCAAAACCAAAGTCTGTTTCAGCATCCTGCTGGAAGAGCAGAGTGGTTGTTTACAGAAGGAATGTTTTTAGTGTGAGTCACATGTGCAGCACCAGTAATCATCCTTAATGTTGTAAATGAGAAAATGAACCTTCAGACAGGCACAGATCCTAAAGGTCAGAATTAAAGAATGAAGACCAGATAAGACTGGCTCTGAGGATTCTACTTACTCACATAACTGGCATGTGAGATAAGCTGAAGTGATCGTTTAATGGTTTCTTGAAAAGTTTAGTCATGAGTTTACAGACACCATCACTTAATTTAACAAAAGCAAATGGACTGATTGATAGCTTTTTGAAATGCATTATTAAGTAGACAGCAGTGCAGGTATCCTATGGTTGTGCAAAATGTTATATGCAACAGAGTCAAATTGAGAAAACACTGTCAATATTGTTATTAGACAAACCTGTTGACCTTTTAGAGGTTTCCTATTATATTTTATTCAAATCCTGTTTGCCAACAATAACTTGACATCTTGCCCTATTTCTTGCTAAAACCCATTTATTTGGTATCTATTTAGTGAAATCTTTTCCAGTTTTCCTTCTTAAAATCTTCATTCATTTGCAGATGCGCAATTGAGTGTCTACCCCATGAATATTTATTAACATGTTTCTTCCTTTCTATTCATCATGAAGCTAAAGACATCCTCACTTAGATAGTTCTAGTTTCTTTATTGGCTATCTTAGTTTACCATGGCTACAAAAAAGTATCAAGAACATCAAGGCTTTGTTTGTGTCTCCCCAACTCCTCCTTTACTCTTCCATGGCTTGATAGTAAAGCAGTTTGTTTTCATCAGATGAGGACAGAAAATCCGTAAGAACCGTTGCTTTTACCTAACACTTTCAGCAAATAATCATAATAGAAGCCTTTTTGTTCATTTACTGTGACTATTTTTCCCCGTATTTTCTTAAATTTGTCTTTTTTTCCCTATCCATTTTCTATTATTGTGCATTAATTGTAAAAAAAAAAGAAAACAAACAAACAAACAAAAAACCAGCCCATAACGTGTTAATACATGCATATGATGCACTTGGTTTCTATCCATTCTTATTATGGGCCAGCAGCCCATTTCCCATACAGTGTTCCCTTCCCCTGTACACTTTCCTCATCTACCTCTTCTCCTTGCTGCTTTCAGGCTTCCCCATCCCAGATTTCATATGCAAATTAAAAGAGCAATACTTGTCTTTCTGAGGCTAGCTTTAATTATAGCCGAATAATATTCCAGTGTATAAATAGGCAATACTTCTTTGTATACCATTGTTTGACAGTCACCTAGGCTGATTTCAGAACTTGATTATCATAAATTGTACATCAATAACCATAGATGTAAAGTTTTCTCTATTTTGTGCTAATGTGTATTCCTTTGGGTATACACTTAATAGTGGTAGAGTAGGTCATGTGGTAGTTCTAACTTGTTTCTGGAGAAATGTTGTGCTTTTTTTTAATTTTTAAAAATTATTCATACATGTATATAGTATATTCTGTTTGCTCTCACTCCCTGTACTTTCCCTTCCCTTCCTCTGTCATCATCTTCCTGTCTCTCTAAAACTTCTTTTCCCATATTCCTGTTCTTTTGAGTTGTGTGTGTGTGTGTGTGTGTGTGTGTGTGTGTGTGTGTGTGCCCTCCTGATTTTTAACAAGGACCGTCTACTTTTCTGCAGGCTTAGAAATATCTACTGGAGCTTAGCAGGTTCACCCCTGGCTACACAACTGAAACAATGACTGTCATAAATTTAGAGTCCATCAGTAGCAAATAATTTAGCAGGAAGTTGTAACACCCTATGATTCTATATGGTTCATGACTGGCTGTTCTAAGGTTCAAAGTTATGGAAACTCAGTGCATACAACCATAGCTGTTCTGGGATCATGTTTTCAGTGGCTTTGCCATTCTCTCAATACAACCTTTTGCAGCTTTTGCCCCATTGTCTCTGGCTTACTCTTTCTATTTTTGGGCTGTTGGCCTAAGCTATAGAAGGGTTAGTGTACATGTACTGTTAGGTCTCAATACCAAACCATCCCTTATTTTAAGCATGTTTAGAAGTCATAAGTTTATGCTGCCATTGAGCTTCAAAGAAAAGCTTCTGCAAAGGAAAGCTTAAGGATGAGTGTAGTATTTGTCTGTAGGTATAAACACTAACACTTAAACTGAAGTTTGGTGCCTCGTCAACTTAGGTAATGAATAGTAGTAGTTAGTTTCTTAATCAGAAAATCGTATAGACAACTACAGCTTCATAAGTCAAACAGAAATTGTAAATAAGAAAAAATTAGTTAGAAGGAGATATCCTGAATGGATGAATAAGGCTAGTCCTAGGACATCCTGGTTATCAAACAAAATTCATGTTGTCATGTGTGAAGAACCTCCTTATAAGATTTTGGTGATGAAGGCACCAGAGATAAAACAAATAGGCTCTTGCCATTCCTTTTGGTTGCCCACCAGAGTTAGATGACAAGACACAATTGCTGAAGACACTACCTACTATCACTGCAAAACATAGAGAAATAAAGTTGGAATTAACCTGGAAGCTTCCTCTCGGCTTACTCAGTTTAAATATGCCCAAAGGGTGCTTCTTATGCTGCTGGTAAAGATAAGGCACTGATATTACCCTATGCACTACAATCCAACCTGGCAATCAACATATGTCCAGTGGTGCATGACTCCTATGAAGATGACCAACTCCTATCAAATTGAACTTGAAGCCCACAACACAGAAGGTAGAGAATTTCTGGTACTTTTTATAAACCATCACAACCATATACTGATTTGGTAATGGCTGTACTAACTTTATAATCAGGAGTCAGCATGTTCATTTATATCCAAAGACTTTCACTAGTCTCCACTGAGTTGTACATCTACGCTGGAAGCATGTTTGTTCAATACGTTAGCTTACTCTTGTCGCTTTGGTGGCCACACTGGAACAGGATTTGTTCAAAAGGAAGGGACTTCAAGCCCTATCTGTTCTAGAAGAGAAGAATGCTGGGCAGATATGTAATGATTGTGGAATGATTGATTAAAATGAGCAGAGTTCCTCTAGAACTGATGTACCTGGGAATCAGACTAGCATCTTGTCTTCCAAGAACATTCTAATAAGATCTCATAGCATATGCTATTTCCTCCAAGAAAGGTCTTTCCCTCAATCAGGATGCAGAGCAAGTGATAAGTGAGGATAAATCAATGTCTTTTGCCAAATGATGAGGTATATTTGCGGATAAACAACACAGTGCCTTTCTTCTGTTGGTCATTTTGGGGACATGTTCTTCACTGTCTCCTAGAGTTTCTTAGTAGGATTGCACTCCAGTTATCATCTATCTGCTTCTTTCTCTCTATTGCCTCACAGTTCCCTCTCTTCTTTCTAGGATGAACTCAGATCAGTTCCTTACACTTATTTCTTGCGATAAGGTCAGATCTTGAGGGAGATTAAATTCCAGTGATACCTTCCTCCCAGAGGAAAGCAAAAGAAGACAAACTAGAGAGAAGTCTTTGTTTAATCCCATGTGTTTAGAAACAATTAATTCAAAAGATTTAATTATTTGGCTGTAATGACTGTGATATTTTTTTCTGATATATAAGATTATGTGACTATTCTCTGAATGTTTGAACATGCTAGCAAAATGGAAAGTGTGCTAAATAAGATGCAGACCCTGGTTATAAATCAGCAGTTCTCTCTCTCTCTCTCTCTCTCTCTCTCTCTCTCTCTCTCTCTCTCTCTCTCTCTCTCTCTCTCTC
>NC_034592.1:34849008-34855246 GCF_900095145.1 Mus pahari | reverse complement strand
CACAGAGAGAGAGAGAGAGAGAGAGAGAGAGAGAGAGAGAGAGAGAGAGAGAGAGAGAGAGAGAGGATCTCTAAGCCAGTAAAAGCAGTGTATAATCAGCTTTTAATGGCCAGAGTTTTAATTGTCATTAGGTCCAATAAAAATATGCAAGTCAAAACTACTGCAGTTATTATTCAATTTCTGGCATAATACATTGTTTATATTTTATGTATTTGTAAAAATTTATTTATTTTTGTTTTGTTTTTTGTTTTTTGTTTTTGTTTTTGTTTTTTTCCGAGACAGGGTTTCTCTGTGTAGCCGTGGCTATCCTGGAACTCACTCTGTAGACCAGGCTGGCCTTGAACTCAGAAATCTGCCTGCCTCTGCCTCCAAGTACTGGGATTAAAGGCATGTGCCACCAAACCCAACTCAGAATTTTATTTACATCTCTCATTTTGATATTCTTTTGTTCCTTGGTCATACAATATCACAGGAGCTAACTTTTAAGGGAAATCTTAATACTTCACTCTCTTATAATTTTTTCCACAATATTCTTTTTCCATCAGTATAAGCCCCTGTGTAGGGTAGCAATAAGTCCTGTCAATCTATTTTTGTGGACACATTTTTTCTTCAAGGGACAAACATACTATATGTGGCCACATAATTGCTTGAACGCATAGTAAGAAGAGGCTTTTATTCTGATCGTCTAGTCCACCAAATCTTGTTTACCTTTTTAAGTTTGCTTTGCTCTGATTATCTTGGTTCTGAGTAAGTATAGGGGCAGATGTTCCAAGAGTGTCTTGGAGCCAGAGTCTCACAAGGAGATTTCTGGTGTCTTTTTGTGAAGCACAACCTCCAGGGCATAAGCAAGACATTCCAGTAGGCCAGATGAGTTTATCTCCCTAAAAGCAGGATAGGTAGTATACTCAGGATTATTCTGGTGAAACATAGAAGCAGTACACCTGGGAGAAGGCACAAATTACTCATAAAAAAATTGTCATCAATCCAATATCCACAAATTGGACAAATATTGAAATCCTCCCCACTCCAAAACACAATCAACACTTGGAGATTAAGACCAAAAGTGAAACACCTTATGACAGTGATTGCAACATGCGACTCAGCTTTGTAGCTCTTTGTCAAATAGCTGGGCTGGCTTCCTGACTTTTGTTGTTCCCTGTAGATATGGCTGTGTTAGTGGGGAGTGAGGCTGAAAGGAGGAATTTATGGCAGGACTTTGTGGGAAGGCATGAGGCTGGTGATCTCATAATAGCTCTGTCTATGTACAGTAGCAAACTGCTCTTCATCTCACAGACCTCTTAATGTTAATATATCATCCTTCCATTCCATGAGTTTCTTTAAAATCAGCTCCGGCCATGATGGATCAATGCCAGTGTCTTCAAGATCATGCTATCTTTAAGAACGTGTCCAAAATAATATGGTGGCTCTCCAATTAGGTCCTTGGTATAGATGCTCCTGAGCTGCACATGGCCCAATAGCAAACTAGCTTTAGCATGCCTATATCTGAACTTCTTTTTTCCAGCATAAATTCCTCCCTATTTATCATGTGGTTAATGGCAAGTCATTCTTGTAGGTGCTCAATCCAAAAGTGCTGGAGTAACTTAAAATATGTTCTTTCATAACTCTACAATTCGTCTGATGTGAAATCCTTTTCAGTCTCTATTTAATGCACATACAGAGTTTTCACCAACGTGATTTTTGTCATCCATGTCACATCACCATCTTTGCCCATCTGGACTTATGAGGGGTGTGTGTGTGTGTGTGTGTGTGTGTGTGTGTGTGTGTGTGTTGTATATGTACATGTTTATATATGCACATACATGCAGGTCAACATCAAGTTTCTTCCTCAAATGCTTTCCACCTTGTTTTGTGGGGAGTGGGGTTACCTGTTCTCACTGGATCTGGAGCACATTTACTGGGCTTGGGTGGGTAGACAATGAAGCTTGTGATTCAGTTGTCTATATCCCCATTACGTATCAATGGGGTTATGATGTATGATGCCTACACCTGGCTTTTCTATGAGTATTGGGAATCAGAATTCAGGTCCTTATTATACAGTATGGGTCCTTTACTAACTGAGTCATCATCCCAATCTCCAATATAGATTTTCTTACTAGCTTGCTAATAGTTTGTAATCTTTATAATGAGCATTCTTCAAGCAGTACATTCATAATCCTCAATGCCTCCCCATTTCTCTCTAAATGAAAGCTGTGATGTCTGTTCTTCAGGTCCTTGTGATCTGGCCTCCTGTCATCTTTCCTTCTGATCTTGCCATGACTAGCATGCCCTACAGAATTGCCCTCTTGTTCTTCTAAGAACCCAGCTATTAGTACCTTGGACTATGTTGTCTTACCTGTGTTGTTTACTGTGTGTGTGTGTTTTTTCTTTTTCCACGAATACTGCTTAGTACTAGCATTTTTTTTTTTGTCTTCTTTAAGCTCTTCACCCAAACACTACTTCTTCAACAAGGTCCTGAATACCTTTGTAACCTATTGCAGCTCTGTCATATCAATCAAATAATGCACTGACTCCTGCATTTCCCAATATCAGGTCTATTCTTTACATTTTACTGCATTAGCATTTCTCAGTATACCTCTTCTTTAATAGTTCATACCAGTTTTTAACATGTGATACTGCTTTCTACCAATAGAGTGTTCCCTAACAACCTTTATAGACAGAATATAAGCATCTTGTCAGCAAAGATCTTGCTTCATTTCATTCTCTGCTGCTTCCTGTATAGAGTTCTCTGTCACTGAGCAACAATTAGCCAACAATGTGGTGACTTAAAACACCATACAGGAGCTTACTGCTATCTGTGAATGAGATGTCTGACTGGCACTGCTGATTTTCAAGGATGGACTTTGCTAACTGTTTAACAATGTTGGGTTTTTATCTGAAGTATCCATGGGAGGAACCTGTATCCAAATTCTAAACCTTGTACAAATCAGTTCATTGCATTTATGGGGATGACGTCTATATTTCAAGATTCCTTGTACTATTACCTTAGTCATAAAGGCCATCTGCACTCCTTCTCACATACCTCCATTTTCCAACCTGCAGTAATGAAATCTCTCTTAAATGTTGAATTATTCCAGCTTTCCACTTTACTTCAATTCCTGGTTTTAAGAGTTAGATGATTATACTGGGTCCACATATATATCCTACATCATTTCCCCACTTGAGGTTTACTGAATATCTTAAATGCATCTGCAAAATTCCTTTTGGTGGTGACTCAATATATTTACAGGAGTAATATTCAGTAGCAAAGTTCATGAAAGCATATGGACTGGTTACGCAAGATTTAATCTTTGATGGGAGACTAAGGAAAATATCAGGGGATGTAAAAGGAAGAACCAAGCAAAGATGGAGGTTATGAAAGGGAAGATCTTTGAGATGAAATGAAAGAGTGCTTGGGGCCATGTGCATGGGAGCCTTTGACAGTCTTCTTTGCACAAACCAAAAATAGTAAATTCCTCCTTTGTTAATATTGCCAGTCCAAATTTCTCACTTTCGTGTGCTAGATGTGGTTTCTCAGGTTCTCAGAGCTGTAATTGCTCATCAAATCAAATATCAGTTGAGTTTTGCCTGTACCTACAGACAGATGTTTGCCCCTGTAATGGGAATTCTAGTAAGTGCATCACACTGACAAGGACAGATAGAGATTGAGAGTTTGGGACACAATCTGTAAAGTCTTTCCCCTTCCATGGCCACAGAATACTATCGTTTTATCTTTATTACAATGTAAGACAAGATATTTGAACTTAAATATGAGAAATTACTTCATTTCCTACATGAATGCTTAAACTCCATAGGGAAATTGACTTGGTAATTATGATAATGTTTGACTATCAGAAAATTTAGATTAATTCAAAATGATAAATTAGTCATTATTGGGTCTTGTGTCTGATCTCATTCAACCATGAATGTGTTGCCAGCTCAGAACTTACTGGAGTGAGAACTCAGGATTCACATTCAAAGTTCAAAGGTCCAGATTTTTCATTTAGCATCCATCCTTGACTCTTCATACTGGTTGACTGGGAAAGTCTACCCTCACAGAGACAGCAGACTTGGGTGCTCTCACAAATGGCAACTCTTCAAGACTTTCTCTGAAAAAAAAAAAAATTTACTAGAAAAGAAGAAAAAACACACCTTGGGAATTTGGGAATCAGTAAAATTGCTTTGTTCAATAATCAGGTCTCTTCTTTCTTTTTCTCTAGTATTTATCATTTATTTTCACTGTTTATTTTTTCAATTATTCAAAAAACCTTGTATGACTGTTTTCTTTTTTCCAATTTTTTTAGGTATTTACTTCATTTACATTTCAAATGCTATCCTGAATGTCCCCTATACCCTCCCCCATCCTGCTCCCCAATCCACCCATTCCTGCTTCCTGGCCCTGGCATTCCCCTGTACTGGGGCATATAATCTTTGCAAGACCAAGTGTCCAATAATGGCTGATTAGGCCATCTTCTGCTACATATGCAGCTAGAGACAAGAGCTTAGGTGGTACTGGTTAGTTCATATTGCTGTTCCTCCTATAGGCTTAAAGACCCCTTCAGCTCCTTGGGTAATTTCTCCAGTTCCATCATTGGGGGCCCTGTGTTCCATCCAATAGATGATTGTGAACATCTACCTCTGTATATACCAGGCACTGGCATAGCCTCACAAGAGGCTGTCTCACAAGAGACAGCTAAATCAGGGTCCTTTCAGCAAAATCTTGCTGGTGTATGCTATAGTGTCTGCGTTTGGTGGCTGATTATGGGATGGACCCCTGGGTGGGGCAGTTTTGAGATGGTCCATCCTTTTGTCTCAACTCCAAACTTTGTCACTGTAACCCCTTCCATGGGAGTTTTGTTCCCAATCCTACTAAGGGGCGAAGTGTCCACATTTTGGTATTCCTTCTTCTTGAATTTCATGTGTTTAGGAGATTGTATCTTGGGTATTCTACGTTTCAGGGCTAATATCCACTTATCGATGAGTGCATATTATGTGAATTCTTTTGTGATTGGGTTACCTCACTCAGGATGATACGCTCCAGATCCAACCATTTTCTGAGGAATTTCATAAATTCATTGTTTTTAATAGCTGAGTAGTATTCCATTGTGCACATGTACCACATTTTCTGTATCTTTTCCTCTGTTGAGGGACATCGTGGTTCTTTCCAGCTTCTGGCTATTATAAATAAGGCTGCTTTGAACATAGTGGAGCATGTGTTCTTATTAGCTCTTGGAACATCTTCTGGATATATGCCCAGCAGGGGTATTGCTAGATCCTCCTGTAGTACTATGTACAATTTTCTGAGGAACCGCCAGATATTTCCAGAGTGGTTGTACAAGCTTGCAAACCCACCAACAATGGAGGAGTGTTCCACTTTCTCCACATCCTCGCCAGCATCTGCTGTCACAGGAATTTTTGATCTTAGCCATTCTGACTGGTGTGAGGTGTATTCTCAAGGTTGTTTTGATTTTCATTTCCCTAATGATTAAGGATGTTGAACATTTTTTGAGGTGCTTCTCAGCAATACAGTATTCCTCAGTTGAGAATTCTTTGTTTAGCTCTGTACCCCATTTTTTAATGGGGTTATTTGGTTTTCTGGAGTCCGTCTTCTTGTGTTCTTTGTATATATTGGATATTATTTCCCTATCTGATTTAGGATTGGTAAAGATCCTTTCCCTGATCCACTTAGACTTGACCTTAGTACAAGGAGATAAAAATGGATCGATTCTCATTCTTCTACATAATAACTGCCAGTTGTGCCAGCACCATTTGTTGAAAATGCTGTCTTTTTTCCACTGGATGGTTTTAGCTCCCTTGTCAAAGTTCAAGTGACCATAGGTGTGTGGNTTCATTTCTGGGTCTTCAATTCTAGTCCATTGGTCTACCTGTCTGTCCCTATACCAGTACCATAGCAGCCTTATTAATAATAGCCAGAAGCTGGAAAGAACCACCATGTCCCTCAACAGAGGAACGGATATAGAAAATGTGGTACATTTACACAATGGAATACTACTCAGCAAATGGATGGATCTGGATGGTATCATCCTGAGTGAGGTAACCCAATCACTAAAGAACTCACATAATATGCAATCACTGATAAGTGAATAATAGCCCTGAAACCTAGAATAACCAAGATACAATCTGTAAAACACATGAAACTCAAGAAGAAGGAAGACCAAAATGTGGACACTTCGCCCCTTCTTTGAATTGGAAACAAAACTCCCATGGAAGGGGTTACAGA
>NC_034592.1:34809613-34848997 GCF_900095145.1 Mus pahari | reverse complement strand
TTGTCTCCCTTTGGGTTTTCTTTATTGTTTCTACTTCCATTTTTAGATCCTGGATGGTTTTGTCCAATTCCTTCACTGGTTTGGTAGTCTTTTCCTGGAACTCTCTAAGGGACTTTTGCGTTTCCTCTTTAAAGGCTTCTAGCTGTTTACCTTTGTTTTCCTGTATTTCCTTCTTAAAGTCCTCCATCATCATCATGAGAAGTGACTTTAGATCCATGTCTTGCTTTTCTGATATGATGGTGTATCTGGACTTTCTATGGTGGGAGAGTTTGTTTCTGATGTTGCCAAGTATCCTTGGTTTCTGTTGCTTCTGTTCTTAAGCTTGCCTCCTGCCATTTGATTATCTCTACTGCTCGCTGCCTTCAATATATCTGATTGGAGCCTGTCCTTCCTATAATCCCAGTTGATTCAGGACTTCTCAGAGTCCAGATTTCTCTGTGATTCTTTGATTGTGGGCTCCTGTGTTCCTGAGATTCTGGGTTTGTCTGAGTTCTTGGCAGTCAAGCTCCTCTGAGNCCCTCAAATACTAGTGTGACCCAGCTCCTGTTATCCTGGGATCCTGTTGTCCTAACATCCTGGGCGTGTTACAGTGTGTGGAAATGGTGTCTTCTTTGAGGAGCTGTCTGGTCTGTTTGAAACCAAGGTAAGCCAGAACTGATCAAAAGGAACCTGAGCCTCTGGTCAGGAAAGGCTCTGGTGTCCTTGTTCCTGCTGTCACAATTGGATTAGAGCAGATGTTGTGTTCCACTCACCAATGATCCTAAGATTGTGTGGACAGTCCACTTGGGACCGTGGGCATGTCTGCCAACCTTGTTCCCTAGGTGACCTGGTGCTGGCACAGATTGGAAGGGACTTGTGCCCCTGGTCTGGCCAGTTCTCTGCTTTCCTAGTGCTGTCTCAGGTCCAATGCTTGATTGGATTGGAGCAGATGTTGTGTTCCACTCACCAGTGATCCTAAGATTGCTTGGCCGTCCTCTAGGGACTCCGCGCCCTAAGTGACCCAGTGCTGATGCAGACTGGAAGGTTGTATGACTGTTTTCATGGATGAAACATGAGTTATGCACTTGAGAGATATATTGAGGATAAATAATTACAATTTATTTTCTGAATTTTGATAGGGCAAGTTGGCCATGTTTGAGGAAGAGGAATGGGGACTGTGAGCTAGAGAAAGTCTACAAATAGTTTTATTAAAATAAGTTTTGAAAAAAAGACTATAGTATATTTAAGGCCTGTGAGTTAAGGATGTTTTGGAAGTTTAGAGTTAAATAAGATTTAAATAGTAATTTGTGGTACATGAAACATACAGAATTAAAATTCCTCTGTTTGTAAGTAAATTATTTTGCATCATAGTAATGTATGCCTGACTGCTGTCAATGTCAATCCTAGTGAAATTAAGGAGCAACACAGAAAGCTGGGATCTACATAATAAAGAATTTATTATATTGCCCTTTATATGAGTGTTTTCTAAACCTCTTTCTTCTGCAAGAAGGGTGAGAAAGGAAGTTGAAATTTTCACTCATTTTGAAGGTTCTGAAAGACAAAATCCAGCTTTAGAGCACAGGACTGTAGTGCATACCAGTGAGGTAGGGCTCAAAGATGTGTTGATGGGGTTCTCTAGGAAAGAATAAATGGGAAAGAAACAATTATCTCTTGCAGTGAAAGGAGAGAGGTGAAGAGGGTCAGCTTTTAATAATGCATACATGGGATTTATTCAAGGAAAAAGCACCCTGGACAGTTCTGCTTGAGACCCATGCTACTTGAAGAAGCTCACCCCAAACCCTGCCTGGAGAGCCAGGATCCAGAGGCTAGACCTAGAATAAAACCAAATGACCAGGGGGAAAAATGTCAATGAAATGATTCCTAGCAATATTCTGATATGTTTTTGTAGACTGAAGAATAACATAACTGTCATCAGAGAGGGTGAATTCATCAACTGATTGGAACAGACTCAAGACACACAGCCAAAATTAGGCATAGCCCTTAGAATCCTGGAGAAGAAGGGTGAATCAAGGACAACACACACACACACACACACACACACACACACACACACACACACACACACACACACACAAAAACCCACCAACCACAGAATCAGCCAACTGGGTCTTGGGGTCTCATCAGAATTTCCAGCCTCTCCCAGAGACTGAGCCCACAGTCAGGGAGACTGCATGGGTCTAAGTTAGGCCCTTGTTATGTACACTGTGGTTTTGTATCTTGGTGTTCTTCTGGAACTTCCAACACAGAGAGCAGAGCCATCTCTGACTCTTTTGTGTCCTTTTGACACACCTATCCTCCTTTTGGGTTGCCTTGGTCAACCTATAAATGGGGAAATGTGCCTAGTCTCTTTTCAGTTTGATTTGGCATGTTTGTTTGATATCTCTGGGAAACCTGCCCTTTTGTGAAGGAAAATTGAAGAGAGTTGGATCTGGAGGAGAGAGAAGGTTGGTAGGGGGTGACACCGAGAAGAGAGGAGGGAGGAGAAACTGTGATTGGAATGCAATTTATGAGAGAAGAATTTTTTAAAAGTCTGGGTCCTATTCTAAAATAGTACTAGAAGTTATTAAGATTCTTGCAGCCACAAGTGATATGGATTTGATTTTAATTTAGACCATGGGGGAAGTTAATTAACTTGCCCATCAAGTTTTAGGGGCTCTTGCTCTTTCTCCAAGAACTGGTGATCTGTGTATTTTCTCTTTAACAGCACATTGTTCCCATGTGGTGATTTAGATTGTGGCTAGGTCCAGAAACACTACCTTTGATATAAAATAGCTTTATAGTAAGTTATGGTTGACTTGCTATTGGTTGTATTCTTATTCCTGAAACATTTCTGATTGGTGCAGAATAGAGAATTCTAATTACTAATTTGGGGTGACTATGAGCAATAGTTTCTGGGATGCAGAAGGGCTTCTTCTATCTTCCTCCCCTAAAAATAGCCAAAGTTATGGACAAAGACAACAGATGTCTATTTCAACAGATCAGGAGGGAGCACAGTGTTTCTCTAAATGGCATTTCTGGGTTGAATCAGTGCACTGTAGACACAATGTCCCTGTTACAGTTGGATAGAAGTCAGGAGTCACATGGGTCAAGGAGATGAATTATGATTGAAGCTGCCTGATGGATGTTATTTCTAGGATTATCCATATACATTCCAAACACACAAGGGGTTTTGGAGAAGGCTTAAAGTCACAGGGAAGTCTAGCTACAAATTTCAATTTGTGAATTATTGATTCTCTCATGCAGTACCAGGCTAAAGTTGCTTGAAGAAATAGCTTCTACACAAAGATGGCGATGGCTATACAGCATGTTTAGCATGGTCTAATGGATAGAAACACACATACAACCACACACCCACACCCACACACACACACACACACACACACACACACACGCATCTGTGAGTCAATAAAAAACTTTTATATTAGATGTATATGGTGAGATATTAGAACACTTAGCAAAAGATATGATGTCAGTTGAGTTGGTTCTTTGGTATAAGTGTAAAATTCAATCAGGAGACAGTTCCTAAAAGAATAAAAAAGTATGTGCAGGAATGTGGAGGTGAAAGGGTAAGATGTTGAATGAGACCGAAGAGGAGACACAGCTAATATGTACTGAAATACCTACATTGTCCAGGCACTACATTAAGTGCTTTTCAGTCTGTAATTCAATGCAGAGTGTATCCTACAACACACAGACCATAGTGATGCCAGAAGGCTAGGTATAAGGGTGATTAAAGTGTCTCACTGGGACTTCTAGGTGCATTGTGGATGTTGACCTTTTCAGTGGACATAGAGATTAAAAGAATGGGCATATCGTTATGAGGGAAGGTAGACTTGGAAAATTCTACCTCACAATTTCTTTTCTTTTCTTTTCTTTTCTTTTCTTTTCTTTTCTTTTCTTTTCTTTTCTTTTCTTTTTCTTTTTGGTTTTTTTGAGACAGGGTTTCTCTGTGTAGCCCTGGTTGTCTTGAAACTCAATCTATAGACCAGACTGGCCTCAAATTCAGAAATCTGCCTCCCAAAAGCTGGGATTAAAGGCATGCTCCACTACTGCCCGGCTACCTCACGATTTCTGTTTGATATCTGTTTGGTATTTGATTGGCTCCTGAGAATATAAATCTCTAGGTAAGAGAATCAGTTGAGGAATTTTCTGATCACTCTTCTTGTCTTCTCAGAAGCTTGATAGATTATGTAATTGCTCACTATGAATCCTGAGACTTTCTCTAGACTCATTACCTCTGTGTCATCTGTTTCTATTCTGTGCTGTCCTGACTACTCATGAACTTCTACCTTTATATAGATATTATCTATGACAATTTACCTATTCTGGATATGAACGGCTGTGGCCTGGCTACTCTGTGATAGCTATGGTTATTTTTCTATACCTTGCACTTAGCAGCCTAGACTTTTAGTTAGCATCTGGATTACACTAGAGACTTTCTAAAATTTTGCCTCTATTTAGAATATGATCACTACACACATTGCCACAAAAATAAGACTAACTAGTCCCCTTTCCACACTGCAGGCTTCTGGGACTGTCAGTTCATCTATCAATAATGGAGGCAGTGTCTCTGCAGGTAAAGTTAAAAATCAATCTCCCTCTTTTCTCTCTCTGTATCTTTCTCCTTTTTTTCTTGAACACTTCATTGGTTTCTTCTATCTCTCCATTTTATTTGGCTTTATTATAAGAGTGTAATAATTTTACTACACTCTTAAATTTGTGATGGATTTATAAATAGGAAGGAAAGAAAACTATGATCAAAGTGAAACCACTTTGTTAAAAGATGGTTTTAAAATAATTTTAGATTCTTTAGATTGTAGTTTTGTGAAAAGAAACATAACAATATTATTTGGTAAATATTTAAAAATCACATATTTAGCAGAGAAAATCAAAGTTGTCCCTACTTCTACATACAGAAGCCAAGTTAAAATGTTGGTAAAGGGCTTTGTTGTTTTTATCTAGGAGTAGAGTTTGGTCTTTTGTTCTGAATGCTTACACATGAATTCAAGCTTCATAAACACCTTGGGTTTCCAGGCTTGTTCTTCATGTCAAACTGGGCCAGAAATCCTACCCAAACTTAAACAAATGATGACATCAGCAAAAGCAGCTTTCACAATGCAGTAGAAGGAACAAAATGAGGAATGAATAAAAAGTAGTAAAATCATAAATGAAAGTGTAAGTTATTCTCTTTAAAATATGTTCAAAGACAATCAAAAGGAGAACATGTTTATTTATAGTCGAATGTAAAAATATAAATGTTAGCACTTGTGAGGCAGAGACAGGCAGGTTTCTGTGAGTATGAGGCCAGCCTGTTCTGCATAGTGAGTTCTAAAACAGCCAAAGATATGCAGAGAGACCATGTCTCAAAAAAAAAAAAAAAAAAAAAAAAAAAAAAAAAAAAAAAAAAGAAAGAAAGAAAGAAAGAAAGAGAAAAAGAAAACAAAAAAAGGAAAAGAAAAGAAAATATGAGAGATGAGAGTGCTAGTTAGGATGGGATGCTAGGCACAAGAAAACATATTAAGGATTGTGGAGACTGCATTTTATGTCAATATACAATGAGTTAAGGAGTACAAAGAGCTAATTCATTACAAAGAACAGGGATGCTGAACAGTGCCTTGCAGTTCATAAGAGCCGGTCCTCCTACCCACATTTCTGAATCCCACACGACCATGCACACTTAAGGTCATTATTGGTTGTAGGAAACTAGTTCTTACCATGTGATAACCATGCAAGTAAAATAGCAGCTCCTTTGGAGTTTGTGGAGGGAGATTCAGAAGCTGATCATGGCCTCGTTGTTCTGTATAATGAAGGTCGTGACTTTACACTCTTATACCACTTTTAGTACACTCAGCCTTGAGTCATTTAGCTATGTGTCCAGTGGTCTTCCGTGTAGGTAAGGAGGCCTCCTTGTGTCTTTTCAGAGATTCCTAAACAGAGGTGGTCAAATGATTTGCTAAAAATCTCGAAGCCTATCATTGAAGGGCATGGCCTGTGTCTCTGCTTCCTCTAACAGGCCAATAGTCTACCTTGTGATAGGCATCACCATGGCAATAAGTGCAATAGGGGAAAACTTTTCATCTCTGCTAGTCAGTGCTGGTGTTTTCATTTACTCAAGTGAGTTTAGAGAAACTTTATCACTCTTCCTTACTGGATTCTACTAATGTAGGGGATCTCTCACATGTCTTTCTTTCACATATATGCCTTAAGAGTGAAAAATGAGGAGACTCCAAGGAGAAGACCACCCAGGGCACTGCAAATTCTCCCTCAATTAGACTCATTGTCTAGCCAGTATAACTATTGGCTTACTACAAGCAAGATTATTTTTACTATGCTGTATTGTAATGAGAGGCATTTTCTGTTACCAATCATTTCTTTAAAGGAACATTTTATTGGGAGCCTGGGATGAAACACTACTCTTAAGAAACACACCCACTGTGGATAGCTCACATTTCATTCCTGTTTACAAGAGCAGTGGCCCATAGAAGCCCATAGGGCACCACGTGGACATTTTAATGGCAACACTTGTTTCTTAAGTAACTCTGTAGCATTCTACCAAGAGCCTTGCTGATGGTATGTTTTTCAATTATAATGAAGGAGGGTGCTCAACTTTTCGTCCTTGTGAAAGGTTTTTTTCTTTTTTTTTCTGTTTTTGTTTTTGGAGTAAACATGTTTGCTAATAACAAAAGATGCCTTTTCAAAACTATCTTGGTCACAAATATTCACATTTAATAATAGCAGGTCTGAAATAAAATACGTTCAACACACTGACCTGGTTAATGCATTAAAAAATGCTGTGCTAAATCTAATTAGGTACACGTGTAGAAATAAATGTGAAACTCAGTAATGTAAGATTTTTTTTTAGCACTTTTAATAATGAGAATGGAGAAAAGAATTCCCTAGTAGGATACAAAGACTCCGGATCTGTGTATCTGCGGTTAGATAGAGTTTCCTAGGGATTTATTTGCAGATAGACCATGTAGCTTCTCAGAGCTCACCAAAACCAAGCTAAATTTTAGCTATCCCTATGTTTAATGTGCTTGAACTGGTATGCATGCACATGTGTGGGTGGATATAGTATCACTTAAGGGAACAAAATACCCATGGAAGGAGTTACAGAGACAAAGTTCAGAGCATAGACTGAAGGAATGATCACTCAGAGACTGCCCCACTTCGGGAACCCTCCCATAAACAACCACCAAAACCAGACACTATGGCAGATGCCAACAAGAGCCTGCTGACAGGACCCTGATATAGCTGTCTTCTTCTTCTTCTTCTTCTTCTTCTTCTTCTTCTTCTTCTTCTTCTTCTTCTTCTTCTTCTTCTTCTTCTTCTTCTTCTTCTTCTACATTATTTTATTAGTTATTTTCTTCATTTACATTTCAAAAGCTATCCTGAATGACCCCTATACCCTCCCCCATACCCTGCTCCCCTGCCCACTCACACCCACTTCTTGACCCTGGCGTTCCCCTGTATGGGGCATATAAACTTTGCAAGACCAAGGGGCCTCTCTTCCCAACGATGGCTGACTAGGCCATCTTCTGCTATATATGCAGCTAGAGACTCGAGCTCTGGGGGTACTGATTAGTTCATATTATTGTTCCACCTATAGGGTTGCAGCCCCCTTCAGTTCCTTGGGTAATTTCTCTAGTTCCTCCATTGGGGTCTCTGTGTTCTATCCTATAGATGACTGTGGGCATCCACTTCTATATTTTCCAGACACTGCCATAGTCTCACAAGAGATAGCTACTGACATAGTTGTCTTCTAAGGGCCTCTGCGAGTGCCTGGCAAATACAGAAGTGGATGCTCACAATCATCCATTGGATGGAGCACAAGATCCCCAATGAAGTAGCTAAAGAAAGTACCCAAGGAGCTGAATGGGTCTGAAGCCCCATAGGAGGAACATCAATATGAACTAACCAGTACCCCCAGAGCTCCTTGGAACTAAACCACCAATCAAAGAAATCACATGGTGGAACTTGTGGTTCTAACAGTATATGTAGCAGAGGATGGCCTAGTCGGTCATCAGTGGGAGGAGAGGCCCTTGGTCCTGTGAAGGCTCTTTGCCCAAGTATAGGGGAACACCAAGACTGAGGGGATTGGGGAGCAGGGAGAGGGGAGAGGGGATAGGGTATTTTCAGAGGGGAAACTAGGAAAGGGGATAACATTTGAAATGTAAATAAATAAAATATCTAATTAAAAAAGAATACATTTTTTCTTATTTTGTCTAAATTCACATAGTACTATATTAGTTTCAAAACTCAATAAGAGATGGAGAGAGAGTTGGGGATTTAGCTCAGTGTTGGAGTGCCTACCTAACATGTATGAGAATCAGGGTTTGGTCCTAGCATAAAAAAATTCTATCTCATGAAACAATCAAGACATAAACAAAGGAGGCACAGAAAGACCTAATTTTGAGTAAAAACTACAGCATTTTATTTGGTCAAATTGAATTAATCTTGAAATTTATTTATATTTGGCAAATAGAAAAAGTAGAATAAGGGTTTGCACCAAAGATGCAAAAGCAAATTTACTGTGTTTTCATTTTTATTGTAGTTATGATAGATTATTACTTAGAATTAAATATTATTTACTTGATTTGCTCTATTGAGAGAAATGTCTTTGAGTCTACTATTCATATGGTTATCATTGAAAAGTTATTGGAAAAATGACCACAACATTTTCCCTTGCTCTTTATATACAGCTCTCAATAAGTAAGCCTGCAACTGGTATCTGAGGATTGCTTTGGCCAATAGGTTATATCAGAGGTTACAATGTTCAAGCTCTGACCACATAGGAAGATTTCAGCTCAAACAGCTGATTACCCAAGCAATATTGAATGATGCTACTGTTGGAAGGTCTGTGTTTGCTCACATCCAACCTTGAGACAAAGAGAAATGATGAAGTTAGCAAATGTTTATGTTGACACTTTCAATCATGATACAGAAACTCCTCTTGTTATGAAACTTTCACTTAAAAATATACAAAGAAAATTGAAATGAAATATTCTAAAGAAAAACAGTGTTAACTCTACACTCTACCAACAGATGGTATGCTATGCCCAGTGTATAATCGCTCTTTGGACTTATCAACACATGAACTCACAGATAGTCTTTCAAGAACCTAAGCTATTTATAGTTCTTTTAAAGGTAATTGGATTTTTTTCATTCATCATGGAATTCTACATGCAAAATAATGTAAATCATGGAATATTTTATTTCTGCTGAGGCATGCATCTTGGCTCATCATTTTGACTATCAGTATTTTAGTCTCTAGAAACATGGATAATAAAACATAGACATTAGGAAATGTTTATTCTTTTCAAAGAGGTATCTTTAAAATCAGATAAACCATAAGCTTCCTGTAGTTCAAGGGCAAACAATCAAATAAGGCATTTTACATGAGAATTTAGGTTGTGGAAGAGATTGGGAATTGGTTTAAAAGCCCGCAAAATAAATGATAAAAATTGCTTAATCGTGTTGGTCAGTGGTCTCTGTGGATAAAGAAGAAGCCAAGCAAGGTCAGAGGAGTATCTCACATCAGAAGACACCCAAGGACGGGAACGCATAATAAGGATGGCACTTCTCTTTAGTTATCCCACTTTTTTTTGAGAACCTCAGGACTCAAAAATTGATTGTATCTTTTATTTTCAAAAATAATAAAATTATGACCGAATCAATTACAATAATTGATTCTAACTAACTAGTGAAAAAATAAGCATGATCTCCTTCTTTTGTATAGTGGTGTTCTTTTGGAAAGACACAAATATACCAGCACAGGATAACAAAAAGGAAACTATAAAGACTTCCAGTAGCACTAGCATGTTAATACTTGGAAATAAAGTCTCAGCAATCCCAGAGCTCTGGAGTTATCAAAGAAGTAAAAGATTATATCAGGGAATAAAACTTAGTCAGGAAAAGCTAAAGTGAGTGAATACAGAAGACTGAAAAGTGGTTGTCAATCTTTTCCAGTAGACAGAAGCACCTTAAATCCCTAGAATTATACTTTGTAAGCTAAAGAAGCAATTTGCAAAGCACACTCAGTCTCTTAGCTTCTGGAAGGAGTTTATGCAGCTTTCAAAGGTAAATAATTTAGACCCAAGGGAAAGCTTATGTATTGAGAGGATCTGCTCCAATATTTGAGATGCTTCTGGGAGCATCACTTTCTGAGACAGTGGAATACTAAAAAGTCAACAGCAAGAAAGTGAAAATTAACTGGCAGGAACACTGGAATTGTCAACTTCTTTACTTTTAATTTTTTTTTTTTTGTCTTCTTGAAAAAGATGATTTTGGTACAGCTTAATTAGTTGCTTGGAACTGCTTCCTCTTTGCAAACTGATGGGCCACACCTCACAAAACAATTGAGGCTCTGTACTTTAGAAATTTGACAAATGGTTAAGGCATGTGCTCACTCAAAAGGATGAAAACCATGAGCAATGACAGGAGGAAATATTAGAGGGCAAGATTGCAATGGATGTGCAGTTTATATAGTTAATGTACTGGGAAGGTTTATTCTTCTTTTTTCAAACCATTTGGGAAGGTGGATACAGCAGTTCAAGAAAGGAGATGGCATAATCCTGACAAGTTAATTAAGCTTTCACTTCTGAGTATTATATGTATAGTGAGGGGGAAAAAAAAAAACCTTAATTTTCTTTGTACTGTCTGACAAAAAAGAAACACAAGATAAATGCAGGCAGATTCTTTTAAAGTTGTCCTTATTACTGATTCCTAGTCTACAGAACAGAGGTTTTAGGAACTGAAATCAGAACAAATGAAAAGTATCAGCATCTTTTATCTTTTCATAATTTGCATTGTATTTACATATATTGGTTGGTATGGGGATATTATTCACCAGGATATGAACTTTCAAGAACTGCACAGTTGATTTCATGAGTGGGTCAAGTAAATCTTACATGGTGGCAACATTCACCCACCTTGTTCCTCCCCCTCGTCCTGTATTAATTTTGAGTTTCTATTGCTGTACAGAAACGTCATGACCAAAGCATCTTCTAGAAGGAGGAGGTTATTTGAACTAACAGTCTTAGAATTTAAAGTCTATAATGGCAGGAAGTCTGGCAGCAGGGCATAGGCAGCTCAGAGCTCAGCTCTCAAACACAAGCAGGAAGCAAAGAGAGGGAACTAAAATAGTGGGAGTCTGTAAATCTCAAACTGACTTACTGCCAGCGACACACTTCTTCCAAAAGACCATACCTCCTAAGACTCCTCAAACATTGTCACCAAGCAGAGACCAAGCATTTGAACATTGGAACCTATAGGGGACTTTCTCATTCCAACTTCTACAGGTCCCAGGCAAAATAGCAAACTTCAAAGATAAACAGATTCATACCGATTCAAAGTTCCTCCAAGGTTCCTTCAAGGTTATTTTTTTTTTTTTTTCAATGTCAGCTCCAAGATGAAGGGGGAAGCTTGTATCAAGGATCTGGTAATCTGCTAATAACAACTGTAAAAAGGTGGTCTGTTCAGAGTCCACGGATATAGGAAGATTTGACTCTGAAAAGGTCATTTCATCCCAAAACAGAATCTAACTGTGTCTTGCTTATGTGCTGTCTACTGTCTGTGAACCAATAGTGGATACTATATGAAAATGCATGCGGGCACATGCATATTTCAAAGCAAGGTTTTTTTTTTTTTTTGGTTTTTCCTAAATGAGATATTTTCATAACAAAATCTTTTTCACTGATTTTATAAGAGTGCATATATTTATACATATGCATTGTACCCAGTTCATGTACCCTGATCATGGCTCTCATTCATTTCTTTGAAATTATAAACTATAAGGAGTAAGATATCCATAACATTATGTTACTCATTCTTACTGATAGTACAGTTGTGTATGTTAGGATTTTCTATCTCAGGATTCTTTTACTTTTTTTTTTTTTTTTTTTTTTGAGACAGGGTTTCTCTGTGTAGCCCTGGCTGTCCTGGAACTCACTTTGTATACCAGGCTGGCCTCAAACACAGAAATCCGCCTGCCTCTGCCTCCCAAGTGCTGGGATTACAGGTGTGTGCCACCACTGCCCAGCCTTCTTTTACTTTTTAATGATAAGCTAAAAGTCCTTTAGCACAGACATTCCTTACTTTTCAATAGTTGGTAGAAACAGTAATGTACAAATGTCTACAAGTAAGGTAACACAAACAAGACCACTCTGCCATGAAGTTCAAGGACAACTAAAGCTAATCTTTGATAGACCTGATAATGTGTATAAACTCTTATTGACTCACAGAAAGAAATACAAAAATAGAGGGAAATGCTTACTGTAGAGATTAAAAACAACTTTGTTTTCCTAATATGCCTTTCCTCATACTATAGTCTATAGTCTTGAGTGGGATCTGTGAGATCTTTTCCAATTGAAATAAATTACTTGTCAGGGACACAAGAAGACCAGGTCCATGGGCTGGCTTCTCATTACAACTGTTGTTAGCTATCACAGGGATTATTTCAGGTAGAATTAGAAGTCTTCTAGAGAAAGTAGACTTTTCCTCAGAACCTGTTTATGCTTCTGGATTGGAAATCCTTGTATAAATCAATAACATTCAGCCTAACCATTTAATCCTCTTGCCCTGCAGACCTTTAAGCCAAGTCTCAAACACGCTCAAGTATCATTGCAGACAAGTCAAGAGTGGAGACATTCTGAAACCAGAATTCTTTTGGAGTAAATGCTATGTTGTGGTTTTGTTTTTTTGGTTTTTGCTTTTTGGTTTTTTTTTTTCCTTTTTTGTGTGATATACATTGTCATGTTTTAAAACATGATATCCAGGAATCCTAAACTCATAGAGTCATTCTTTTTCTTCTAGACCGTCAATTTATAACTCAAATGACACACGTATTCATTAAATACTTTAATATAAAAGGCAAAGCACACCATTGTCATTAACTCCCAGATTTATCCCTTGGGTCATATATAGAAGAATTAACTTTGTTCTTCTTGCAATGGACCCACTTTCCACCACGGTTTACATGAGTTCATACATGATGACTCAGTTGCTCCATGCCAAACCCATCGTGAGTCCTGTATGAAACCATCACAGCACTGTCACCCTCACATTTTACAACTGCCTTCTTCATGCTAGGTTTGTTTCTTTTTGAGTTACAGTTGGCTCTCTTCAAGCTGATAAGCCATGTTAATTGTGCGAAGTGCAATCCGCCAGTGGGATTACCATGGAAGACTTCTGATAGACACAGGTTTACACTTAATAAAAACCTCATGGAGTTTGCTGCTCATACTTTTCCAATTCCTTATCAAGCCACCTAAGCTTACCTTCCAATCCTCTTCTTTCTTTCTTTTTTTTTTAATTAGATATTTTCTTCATTTACATTTCAAATGCTATCCCAAAAGTTCCCTATACCCCCCCCCGCTCCCCAACCACCCCACTCCTGCTTCCTGGCCCTGGCATTCCCCTGTACTGGGGCATATAATATTCGCAAGACCAAGGCCTCTCTTCCCAATGATGGCCAACTAGGCCATCTTCTGCGACAATGCAGCTAGAGACACGAGTTCTGGGGGTGCAGGTTAGTGCATATTGTTGTTCCTTCTATAGGGTTGCAGGCCCCTTTAGCTCCTTGGGTACTTTCTCTAGCTCCTCCATTGGGGGCCCTGTGTTCCATCCAATAGATGACTATGAGCATCCACTTCTGTATTTGCCAGGCACTGGCATAGCCTTACAAGAGGTAGCTATATCAGAGTCCTGTCAGCAAAATCTTGCTGGCATATGCAACAGTGTCTGCTGGAAAGAACCCAGATGTCCCTCAACAGAGGAGTAGATACAGAAAATGTGATACATTTACACAATGAAGTACTACTCAGCTATCAAAACAATAAATTTATGAAATTCTTAGGCAAATGGATGTATCTGGAGGATATCATCCTGAGTGAGGTGACCCAATCATAAAAGAACTCACATGATATGCACTCACTGATGAGTGGATATTAGCGCAGAAACTTAGAATACCCAAGATATAATATGCAAAACACATGAAACTCAAGAAGAAGGAAGACCAAAGTGTGGATACTTTGTTCCTCCTTAGAATGGGGAACAAAATACCATGGAGGGAGTTACAGAGACAAAGTTTGGAGCTGAGACAGAAGGAAGGACCATCCAGAGACTGCAGCACCCTAGGATCCATCCCATAAACAGCCACCAAAACTCTCGTTTCTAATTGTTCTGTAACCACGGCTTCCTCTGAAGGATGACTCTGTTCGAGGGACTGTTTTTCAATGTGTTTTAACTTGAGTCCTCAATTCATGTTAGAAACATCCCACCTCTGTTGTAATGGGATAGCATATAAATAACAGTTCCACTCTCACTCTTCATCACCTGTAGATCACATTAAAGGAGATGGACATTATTCATAATCCAGTGCAGCCCCTCTGCGTTCCCTTTCATTTCACTTATGGCATCATTTGCTGGCGAAATACTTGAAGCAATCGGCTTGTGAGCACCGCCACAGGCTTGATGCTGACCTCAGGTACAGTTTTCCAAGTGGGACTTGTACTGAAGTCATCAATGTTTAGGATACTATAGAAGAGGAAAATGGAGATTAGTCACTGAGGTTAACAATAGTAGAAAATGCCCGAAGCCATTCAATTCTTGAAGGGAGTCCTAAAAACAAGCATGCATACATGTGATGATCGGAAGGATGGACACTGGAACAATGCCAGTTAGACGTGACAAGGTTTACGTTTCGTCAAAGTATTAAAAAACATATTACTCTCAATTAGTCAAAGAAAAAAGTGTCGGTGTGAGTAGAAAGACTGGGAGAGCAATGCCAAAAATAGCTACGTATGGACTGCAAACAAGTGCTGGTGATTACGCACAGCTGGGAAGATTTTAGAACTGTGTGATTAATATAGTTTGGGCTTTAGCTTCGAGCCCGGTTCCTCATTGTAAACGTGCCCCTCCCACATGTTTTGCAACACTTGCTATAACTGTTTATTTTCTCCAGGTTTGAAAAGAAATCAGGCTGTAAACCAAGAGACAATTGAGTTCAATTGCCAGCGATGTGGTGTCGCCTTATTGGTGCATTTAAGAACGATGGTTCACAAGTCATAAAATAACTCCTCCCTGGAAACACTTTGAATCCGATTCCTTCTACAAAGGTGCTTGAATTGCTGGTGTTTACATAGTAGTTGATCAAGTACAGAGATCTCACAGGTTCCTGTTTGTTGGGTGCTTAAAAATATCTCCTGCGCCATCTAATGGAAACAATGGAAACTACAATCTGTTTTGGAAGACAAAAGCTTCAGGCTCTTCCACACAGATCAATGTAGAAGGAATGAAAGCTATAGAGCTTAATAGATCAAATAACAGTCTCTAAATGTAATGGGGAATTGGCTCTCTGTTTTATAGTGGATTCAAACATGTCCAGAGTCTTATGATTTCAGAAGCAAATGAATTAAAACACAATGTATCTATTCACAGCAGTGAACAATGGCTCTAAAACACATTATTTGCCAAACAAAGAATTGGAATATTCCAAGCTTTATTTGTTTATTTATTTTTAAATACTAATTTATTGGCATGTTAATTTTGTGATTTTTGTCTCATCTATACTATAGGTACAATTCCATTTAAATTTTAGGGTATTTCCCTTTTTCAAAAACTGAATCTGATGTCAGAATCTGCCCCTAGAATTTTAACTTCAGGAAATTTAAATGAAAGAGAAGCAATTTAAACTGACTGGTGTGGTAATGTTGGGGCTATTGAGAAAGAGAATCACACTCCCTGTCTAGAGTCAATACAGGGAACTGTCTCCTGAGAATGTTCTACAAGGTCCAGAAGGGTATTTTCTTATGTCTACTTATACATTGTAAACAGTTGTTCAGCATGGTTCATATGTCATATTGGTCTAAGAGCTAAGGATAGTCATTACCACTTTCTACTGATCTAAAGAAACACAGTGAGCAACAGGAAATGTTAGTTTTAGAATCATTGGGGTTATGGATACTACCTTAGTTATGTTTTAGTTGCTAAGACAAAAACACCATGACCAAAGCAACTTATACAATAAAGTTTATTGGTCTTAACAGTTTCAAAGGTTGAGTCCATGACTATCCTGTCAAGGAGCATGGCAGGAAGCAGGCAGGCAGGCAGGCAGGCAGGCAGCAGACAGGCAGCAGACAGGCAGCAGACAGGCAGCAGGCAGGCAGCAGACAGCAGGCAGGCAGCAGGCAGGCAGCAGACAAACAGCAGGCAGGCAGGCAGGCAGGCAGGCAGGCAGGCAGTCATGGTGCTGGAGAAATAGCTAAGCTTCAGTGTTTTATTTATTTGGTTTTTCCTTTTGTTGAAAATAGAATTTTTTCTAACATAATATATCCTGATTATAGTTTTTCCTTTCTCTACCCCTACCAGTTCCTCCATACCTCCACATACACCTGGATTGACACCCTTTCTGTTTCTGATTAGAAACCAAATATGGTTTAGAGATTATAAATAATATAATATAATAAATATAAATTAAGATACAACAAAAACTAACACATAGGAATAGGAGAAGGGCAAACAAATAAAAAAACAAGAAATGGAAAGAAAAGAGAACAAGAAAAGGGACAGGGATGTCATTTACTTATATGCAAATAGAAGGCAGGGGGGGACCTGGACTTTTGAAACCTCAAATTCCTCCCTAGAGGCACCCTTCCTCCAACAAGGTCACATCTCCAAATCCTTACCAAACGGTCTCATCAATTAGGGAGCAAGCATTCGTGTGTGTGTGTGTGTGTGTGTGTGTGTGTGTGTGTGTGTGTGTGTGTATGTGTGTGTGCTTGAGGAGGTGCTCTTGTGCTTTAATACCTGTGCACAGGTTAGTTTTATCCTAATGATAATGTATCTATTTTCAATTGTTTCTAAAAATTTAGCTCCTAGCCAGAAGGTGTTTCTCCATTAGGCTGAGAGATTTCAAAGATTTTACTCCTTAGTCTTGGGACAGTGGCTTTCTGATTCGAACATCTTGTAAATAGTACCTTTAGATGGCAGCCTGGTTTGATGGCAACGTGTAGATGAAAATATTGTAAGAGCCAATGTGGACCAGTTCTTTAATCAGCATGCTCTTCTTTGGTAGAACTCATCGTATTACCTTGTCCAGTGTACACCAAGTACCAAGCAGAGGGTTGGGCATATATTAACTATTCAGCAGAGGTAAGCAGTTTTTCTCACCTTAAGCAGAGTCAGAAAGTTCTCCTTTGTATTTTACAAGGAACAAGTGGGGATTCCACAACGGCACAGAAGCTAGGAAAGTCCTGTCTGTCTTCTATATGTTTCCTTTTATATGATACATAAGGTACCTTGCTGATGTAGATGCAGAGGTATGCTTTATGCGGAAATGTGGAAGAAGGGAACGATGATAGGTTAATGGGGGGCATTATAGCTAAAGGAACTAATTTAACTAATACCAATAACATTAATAACACATTTAATGTGTAAATATCGAAGTTCCTTAAAAGAAAGGAAATGCAATACTTTCATTTATAACCCTTTGTTATGCCTAATACTGTTATACTTGTAAAGGTTTCCAAAATGAGTTAGCAATGAATAAATTAATAGGAGACCATTAACTTTAGTTTCATTGAAAATGTTGGTTTTTGGATTTCAGGTAAACAGCACTAAAAGCAAGCAGTGCTTTATTTGTTTTAAACGAATATTAGTCATCTTAAGTAGCAGTTTGGTGTCTCTGAACTACAATTATAAAAAAAAGTACGAAAAGCAATGGGTTAATGCTTATCAAGCAAAATGGCTCTTTATGCTTGTGATGCCCATTCTGTGAGACATAATATTATGGGTAGGATACTCAAATAGTGATAAAATGGCTTGATAAAAATGTGAATATTCTCTCTTTTTTTAATGGGATATTTTGTTTACATTTCAAATGTTATCCCTTTTCCTGGTTTCCCCTCTGCAAACCCCCTGTCCCATTCCCCTTACCTTGCTTTGATGAGGGTGACCCACCACACACCCACCCACTCCTGCCTCACCACCCTAGAATTCCTCAACAATGGGGCATCAAGTCTTCACAGGACCAAGGGCCTTCCCCACCCACTGATGGCCAGATAAGGTCCTTCAGCTCCTTCAGTCCTTTCCCTAACTCCTCCACTGGAGTCCCTGTGCTCAGTCCAAAGGTTGTCTGCGAGCATCTGCATCTGTTTTGGTCAGGATCTGGCAGATCCTCTCAGGAGACAGCTGTATCAGGCTCTTGTCAGCAAGCATGTCTTGGCATCTGCAATAGTGTCTGCATGTGGGATGGATCCCCAGGTAGGGAGTCTCTGGATGGCCTTTCCCTCAGTCTCTGTTCCACTCTTTGTCCCTATAATTGCTCATTCATAAAAATACCTAAATACTAGATGTTATTTGAAATTGTGATCAAGTAATGAGTCTTTACTATAGCATCCCTTTCAGGAAATATTTTCCCATCATGTAAGTACCAACATCAGCTCAGTTTCTAGCTTACTTTCTGTTGATACTGCTTTCAAGTTTTTCAATGTAAAAAATTAATTTCTCCATAAAATCATCAGGAATATGCTTTTCTCTTTCATTTAAAAGGCTATAGAATTTTGAACTACTGGTACATCAACAGACAGGTAGGTCAATGGAATAGAATTGAAGACCCATAAATGAACCCACACACCTATGATCACTTGATCTTTGACTAGGGAGCTAAAAACATCCAGTGGAAAAAAGACAGAATTTTTAAAAAGTGGTGCTGGCAAAACTGGCGGTTATCATGTAGAAGGATGCAAATTGATCCATTCTCATCCCCTTGTACGAAGCTCAAGTCTAAGTGGATCAAGGAACTCCACATAAAACAAGGGACATTGAAACTTATAGAGGAGAAAGTGGGGAAAAGCATCAAAGATATGGGCACAGGGGAAAAATTCCTGAACAGAACAGCAATGGCTTATGCTATAAGATCAAGAATTGACAAATGGAGCATTTGAAATGTAAATAAAGAAAATAATAATAATAATAATAATAATAATAATAATAATAATAATAATAAAGAATTGACAAATGGGACCTCATAAAACTGCAAAGCTTCTGTAAGGCAAAAGACACTCTCAACAAGACAAAAAGGCCACCAACAGATTAGGAAAGGATTTTTACCAATCCTAAATCTGTATATATCCAATATATACAAAGAACTCAAGAAGCTGGACTCCAGAAATTCAAATAACCCCATTAAAAAATGGGGTACAGAGCTAAACAAAGAATTCTCAACTGAGGAATACCGAATGGCTGAGAAACACCTGGAAAAGTGTTCAACATCCTTAATCATCAGGGAAATGCAAATCAAAAAAACCTTGAGATTCCATCTCACACCAGTCAGAATGGCTAAGATCAAAAATTCAGGCAACAGCAGATGCTGGCGAGGATGTGGAGAAAGAGGAACACTCCTCCATTGCTGGTGGGATTGCAAGCTTGTACAACCACTCTAGAAATCAGTCTGGTGGTTCCTCAGAAAATTGAACATAGTACTTCNGGAGGATCCAGCAATACCTCTTCTGGGCATATACCCAGAAGATCTTCCAACTGGTAATAAGGACACATGCTCCNCTATGTTCATAGCAGCCTTATTTATAATAGCCAGAAGCTGGAAAGAACCCAGATGTCCCTCAATAGAGGAATAGATACAGTAAATGTGGTACATTTACACAATGGAATACTACTCAGCAATTAAAAACAATGAATTCATGAAATTCTTGGGCAAATGGATGTATCTGGAGGATATCATCCTTATTGAGGTAACCCAATCACAAAAGAAGTCACTATATATGCACTCACTGATAAGTGGATATTAGTCCAGAAACTTAGAATACCCAAGGTACAATTTGCAAAACACAAGAAAACCAAGAAGGAAGACCAACATGTGGATACTTCATTCCTCCTTAGAATGGGATACAAAATACCCATGAAAGGAGTTCCAGAGACAAAGTTTGGAGCTAAGATGAAAGGGTGGACTATCCAGAGACTACCCCACCCAGGGATCCATCCCATTATCAGCCACCAAACCCAGACACTATTGCACATGCCAACAAGATGTTGTTGTAGGGACCCTGTGTAGCGGTCTCTTGTGAGGCTATGCCAGTGCCTGGCAAACACAGAAGAAGATGCTCACAGTCATCTATTGGATGGAACACAGGGTCTCCAATGGAGGAGCTAGAGAAAGTACTCAAGGAGCTGAAGGGGTCTGCAACTCTATAGGTGTAACAACAATATGAACTAACCAGCACCCCCAGAGCTCGTGTCTCTAGCTGCATAAGTAGCAGAAGATGGTCTTTTAGGCCATCATTGGGAAGAGAGGGGCCCCTTGGTCTTGCAAACTTTATATGCCCCAGTACAGGGGACTGGCAGGGCCATGAAGTAGGAGTGGGTGGGTAGGGGAGCAGGGGCGGGGGGAGGGTATAGGGAACTTTCAGGATAGCATTTGAAATGTAAATAAAGATATTATCTAATAAAAATTTTAAAAAAAAGAAAAAAGAAAAAAAAAAAGGAATTGACAAATGGGACCTCATAAAATTTCAAAGCTTCTGTAAGGCAAAAGACACTGTCAATAAGAAAAAAAGACCACCAACAGACTGGGAAAGGATCTTTACCAATCCTAAATCAGATAGGGGGCTAATGTCCAAAATATATAAAGAACTCAAGAAGACGGACTCCAGAAAATCAAATAACTCTATTAAAAATGGGTTACAGAGCTAAACAAAGAAATCTCAACTGAGGAATACTGTATATACTGTATGGCTGAGAAGCACCTGAAAAAAAAAATGTTCAAAATCCTTAACCATCAGGGAAATGCAAGTTAAAACAACCCTGAAATTCTACCTCACACCAATCAGAATGGCTAAGATCAAAAATTCAGGTGACAGCAGATGCTGGCGAGGATGTGGAGAAAGAGGATCACTCCTCCATTGTTGGTGCCATTGCAAGCTGGTACAACCACTCTAGAAATCAGTCTGGTGCCTCCTCAGAAAATTGAACATAGTACTTCTGGAGGATCCAGCAACACCTCTGCTGGGCATATACCCAGAAGATGTCCCAACTTGTAATAAGGATATGTGCTCCACTATGTTCATAGCAGCCTTATTTATAATAGCCAGAAGCTGGAAAGAACCCAGATGTCCCTCAACAGAGGAATAGATACAGTAAATGTGGTACATTTACACAATGGAGTACTACTCAGCTATTAAAAACAATGCGTTTATGAAATCCTTAGGCAAATGGATGGATCTGGAGGATATCATCCTGATTGAGGTAACCCAATCACAAAAGAACACACATGATATGCAGTCACTGATAAGTAGATATTAGCCCAGAAACAGACTACCCAAGATACAATTTGCAAAACACATGAAACCCGAGAAGAAGGAAGACCAATGAGTGGATACTTCGATCCTTCTTAGAATTGGGAACAAAATACCCATGGAAGGAGTTACAGAGACAAAGTTCAGAGCTGAGAGGGAAGAAAGGACCATCCAGAGACTGCCCCACCTGGTGATCCATTCCATATACAACCAGCAAACCTAGACACTATTGCATATGTCTGCAAGATTTTGTTGACAGGACCCTGATATAACTATCTCTTGTGAGGCTATGCCAGTGCCTGGAAATTACAGACATGGATGCTCCCAGTCATCTACCAGATGGAACACAGGGCCCCTAATGAAGAAGCTAAAGAAATTACCCAAGAAGCTAAAGGAGTCTGCAACCCTATAGGAGGAACAGCAATATGAACTAACCAGTAACCCCCAGAACTATGTATCTACTTGCATATGTAGCGGAGGATGGCCTAGTTGGCCATTAATGGGAGGAGAGGTCCTGGTCTTGCAAAGATCATATGCCCCAGTACAGGGGAATGCCAGGGCCAGGCAGTGGGAGTGGGTGGGTTGGGGAGCAGGGCAGGGGGGTATAGGGAACTTTCGGGATAACACTGGAAATGTAAATGAAGTAAATGTGTAAAAAAAAAAAAGCTATAGTATTTTATAACCTAGTCTAATGTCTTTTGTACCACTTTGCTGAGAATTCAGTTACCAGCCTTGGTCTAAGAAACAGTTACAAAAGTATCATTGCACCAGCATTTGTCAACAGAGTAAAATGTTTTATGAGGTGTAAAGATCTGTCATCTCGTTTTGAGCAGTGTACTCAGTGAGGCTCATTGTTTGGAGTTCAAGAAAAATGTGGTTTACAAAATCTACTCATTTGAGTATGTCTTAAAATGCCAAAATATTATGGAATGATTATTCCCATGGGTGATAGATTTGATGTGAAAGCCTAAGTGGTTGACTTTTCTGGGAAGAAAGCATGGGAATATTGGAATGCCATGTCTATCAGCTGAATCATGATACAAGTTCTCAGACATGAGGGATTGTCTGAGAACTTTTAAGTACAGTGAAGCAATTGTTAAGGAATGCACCTTGGCTAACAGTACTGATAGCTCCAGCTTTGTTGAAGCAATTACAATGACCTCCATTCCCAATTCCTTCTCTTTGGCTTCTCCATTTTCAGGGAAACAGTTTATAATAAATGAGTCCACAGCAGCCATGTTTTGCCCCTTGGGATGAGAACTACCTTGCGTTATGCAGGAGGAACACACTGTGTTCTCAGAAGAGCACTGGACATGCCCAGTTTATAAAGTAATGCCAACTTACTCTACAGATACTGAAATTTCAAAAGTATAAAGAAAATTATAATTCTCAAGCTAGAAAAATCATTGTTAATTTTGGTATATATTCCCTTTAGTTATTTCTCTTTTATTTTTGTCTATACCTTTTTCAGTTATTTGGTTTTTAAACTACTAAGGATCATAGCAGGGTTTTTTTTTTTTGTCACTTTGAAATATAATGTAGGTGTCCCTTCCGTGCCTTTAAAGCATTGGTTCTAAACCTGTGGGTTGTAACCCGCTGTGTGGAGTCGAATGACCCTTTCATAGTGGTTGCCTAACATCATTGGAAAACACAGATGTTTATATTACAGTTCATAACAGTAGCAAAATTATAGTTGTGAAGTATCAATGAAAACAGTTATATGGTTGGGGCTTACCATGACATGAGGAATTGTACTGAAGGATCTCAACACTAGAAAGGTTGAGAACCCCTGCCTTAAAGTGTGTTTTGTATACAGAATATATTTAATGACCTATGTTTCTGGACTATTTCTTTACCTCCTTGTGTTGCTTACTGTGGTTGTGTGTGTGTGTGTGTTTGTGTGTGTGTGTGTGTGTGTGTGTGTGTGTGTGATATTTTATTTTCTCTCTCTTACAAACACTAAGTGGAAATTCTAAAATAAAAGTTACACTTTCCCATTTCGTGAATTAATTAATTTGGAATAAAATAAGGCAGGATGGATTGGAGAAAGGAATTTTATTTGTTAATAATAAAGTTGAATGACTATAAACTATTTAGATCTTAAACCAAACAGCTTTTAAGAGTAAATCTTTCAACAAACCACATAAGAAGTATTGTCTCTCCATGTGCTCTGTCCAGAGAATGTTTGGAAACTGGAGAAGGTAAGTAACTGTTTCTCACTTGCAATCTCTATGTAAATGCTGTGTAATGTCTTTTCTATGGAATTCCACCAGGCAGAAGAAGCTCCTGTGCTCTTTATTTATGCATATTCATGTTTTTATTTAAGCTACTCAACAAACAACTCTTTTTGTAGTTAAAATATGAATCCCATCCAATATTTATAGTGCAAAGAAACAATGGTCATTTGTGTACTCTTTGTTCAATATATTGCTCATATTGAATTCTCCATAGAGAACAACAAGAAAACAATACAAATCCATCAATATTAAAGACCAAATCTTAATTACAAATGAGCTGTAATTGGATTCATTTGCAAATGGGATTTTTTCCACTCTCTCACAGTACAATTAAAACTTACAGATTTATTTCATTAGAAAATAAAATCAGCTGCTTAGTTCTAAAAATGTACTATAACAAGAGCAAGGGCATCTGATCTCTGCTTGTGTTGCTTTTTGGTAGCAGAATATTCTAGAATTCAATCCTTGGGTGTTAGTCAACTTCTCTATAGGGTTAATTGGTCTATAACATACAGCAGAATGAAAAACACATAGGGCCCCACGTTTTAAAATTCAGCTAACAGTGGCCCTTGCTGTCTTCATTTCATGTAAGCCCTCTGCCAGTGATTGCAGAAATTAAACTAAAAGCACATTTTGTTTGGAGGGGGAAGTAGTTTTTCTTGTTTCAACCTAATCTTCACTTATGGCTTATAATTTTTTCATTTTTCTTGAGAATTTCATGCTGGCATCGAATGTAAGATGATCATGTGCATCAGCTTCACTCTCCTCCCACAACTTTATCATGTTGTGTTTGTTTGTTTTTTGGGGACTTTAAAGTATGAGCTGCTTTCATGCTTACTCAGAGAGAAAACAGAGAAAACCTGTAAACAAGACTTAAATTTTTTTTTGTACCAGAATCCATGCCTCAGACACTCCAGTTGAAGTCATACACACAAGTAGAGTTTGGCAGAAATGAGATAAATTTCTCCAATACTGGTAAGCAAAGTTCTCATTTCATTCTCTTGAGAGGTCTTGTCTGGGCATTCATAAATGCCCGAAAAATGATCAAAGATTTAGAAATATGTCAGTGAGGCCATTTTGCCAAAAATTTGGATGACCAAGAAATAAGCATCGACCTGAATAGCATTTTCATGCAAGAAAATATATGTGTTGGCTGGGGTGTTCACAATTGCTATCTTCAACTGTTGCTTTCTATTCTTTTCCTGTACATCCTGTCTATCTTTGTCTTTCTCAGTGAAATTCATATTCTGAAAGGAGATTAAGTCTTGAGGTTACACTTCCCTAGGTCATGAACATAAAGAGGAATGGAACACCTGTGTGTAAATGGGAGTGTGTATGCACAGATTCTAGAACTGTAACACTGTTTTAATTTTTTTTTTGTCTTAAAGATGATAAATCAGAATGTGTTCTGTCACAAAGAATATAACGAGAAAAGGTGAACTATGGCATTGAATGTGCATTGAGAAGTGTCATGGAAAGGGCTCTATGCCCATTCTTTTGGTATTTGAAAAGTATTATCTTCAAATAAAAATGCTTTTTGAATTTAAAAATAATATTATGATATTTGAGAAGAACATAGTTCTTAGTGGTATCCATCTCAAAAGCATGAGACTGAGGTCTTATTGAACCCCCCAAATAGGAACAATTTTAAGCTTTAAAAATAACAGAAAAACTCATCTTTTTTCCAGTGATTATATTCTCAGTTCCCAACTTTCAATAGACTTTACATCTATAATATCCCTCTCCTTTGTTCCCCTTTCTTTGTTTCCCATTCCCTTTCTTATATCCATTGTTCACCTGAATCCACAACAAGGGAAAAATCAAATTTTGGAGTAGTCAGTTAAAATTATAGAGAATTATTTATTTGAAATACTTGGCTAAAAGCCCTGAAACTCCTGTAGACATCAGCAAGATTCCAGCTCTAGCTGGAAAAAATCATATCCAGTCATATCCTGGGGAGTTCAGTGCATTAGCCCATGATTGAGCAATCCTAATTAAGTGATATATAGTGACTGGTGATGTGGAAGTCTATAGTAAAATTTCATATTATGCATAGTTGTCAAACCATGTTGCTGCCTATAGGTGGAGAATATATCTAGTGTAGTAAATATACCTATAACTCTTTGACTCTTTTGTACCTAGAACATTCCTGGACTTTCCATATTTCTACACACCAAAGAACAATGAATTTACGCAGATTTTTCCCAGTTTTGGTTGGGTCCTTTGGTTAATGACTACATAATTTATCAATTACAGACCCAGATAGTTTGTTGATGTCTACCTTACAGAATTGGAAAGTATGGTCTAGATAATAAACATATGATAGTCTTGATAAAACAGTCTGAATAGTTGATAATGCAGATATATTCAAGAGAAGATTAGGGATCTGGATGAATCAAATAAAAGAAGAAGTCTTAGACTGCCCTGGTTATTGTTGGAAACATGTACTATGACATTTGGGGGTGATATATATGATTTGATCCAGCTATGTATAAGATTAAAGGAGTCTATAGTAGATTCAATTTCATGACAGTTGCAATACTAACTTTGGTTTTGGCCCATTCACAATGAAGAACCTCAAACGGAAATCTTCCCAGGAGAAGAAAACAGGATGGCTAACTCAAAGAAAAAGCACTGAACATAATTTACCTCAGAGCAGGTCTGAGTTGTAGTGGCCTTCTTCATCATGCCAATCTATGAGAGTGTGACGCCTTTTGAAAAGGGCAAGAGCTAATGTGCTGGATGGTTCCCGGGAGAATTCATCTGCTGAGACTTAGTCTGTAGTCTCATCTGCCACATGGTAACCGTTGCCACTCTGGCAATAAATCCCCAGGGACAGAGGATGAAAAACTCAGGGGGGTCTGGCAAAGTCTGGAATCAGAAATCGACCATCTGCCTCATCGAGAAATTGACAGGCGACTCAGAACAGATGCATGTACCTCTCCACCATGAGGCAGATGGATAAGGAGAGAAAATAGGACCCAAAGCTGGGTTTGGAGGTAAGTAAGTAAAAGATATGAGAGAAGGCTGGCTTCTCAAGGCCCAAGGACAAGTTCATTTGTCCAAGCTTCAGAGTTTTCTGTAGTACGACTCCACTCTGGTTTTCCCATCTTGTCTTTATCACTCTCTACTTAGATTTTTTTTTCCTTTTTAGCTACAGTTATCTAGATATAAATTTTACATCCTGGACATCCCTGCCTCCATTGGGAATGCCTATTGAATTTACTCTTTAATTCTTGTATTTCTGTGAAATCTTCTCTAGTACAGTTCAAATGTTATCTTTTCTTCATCAGTAGTCATTTACATTACTTTCACTTGATTTCACACAATGACACTACATTGATTTTGGCATGCGAATTCAGATTTTCCCCACAAAACTCCATCGCTTTGTCTAACTAAACCCTATTTCCCAGATTCATCTATTTTGCTTATTATTCGTTTGATTTTTAGCAGGATTCTTACTTGTTATTCAAGGATGGCTTCTAACTCAAAATTTCATTGCCTCATTCTTTTGAATTTTAAGTATGCATCACCACACCCAGTTTCTAATTTAGAATTTCTCTGCAACCCATACAATACCTGTGTGCAGTATTTAGAGAGCTTAAATATGTTATATATTCTACATCACATAAATTTGACACAAGACTGAATATCTGAGGGTGAAGTCACTAGCCTTAGAAGGATGAAGGGTTCAGAGGGAGTCCAGTGGCACTGTATCTCAACAAAGCTGGCAGCAAATGTGACCTATGGCTACAGAAGATGTGGGAGAAGCATTTTGAAGAGCAATTGAGCAGAGACCATGATAGAGAGCATGGGAGTCGTGGGTAGTAAATGGAGGATAGTCAATAGAGGCTTTAACAGTGGATGGTGACTTCCTTGATCTTGGTGACCAGACAAAACATTCACTTGTAGACAAAGATCTGGAAGAAATACTGAAGAAAGAAGTCACTCTATCAGTTTTGATGGCTATTTCTGTTTGTTGATATTCAGGGTATAGTTGATTGAATTTTCTTCAGACTCCCTTTTATGTTATTTTATTTTATATTTAAGGAATTTGCAAAATATGATTAAGAAACATAGCCATATTCTTCAGAGATTAAAGGAATTATGTGTAGAGGAAATGGCTCAGTGACTGAGAGTCCTTGCAGAATGAGCACGAGAACCTGAGTTCAGCTGCCCAACAAGACTGACATAAAATCCAGGCATAGTCACATACTCCTGTCACTCCAGGACTGGGAAGGAGAAAGGAGGATCACTGGAACTTGGGACAGACTCACCCAAGAATGACAAGGTTTAGTCTCAGTGAGAATAAGATGGAAAGTGGCAGAGGAGGATACTCAGTGTCCACCTTTGCCCTCCACGCCTAACACATACACATGTGCATACACATACACACATACACACACATAGCCCTTGAGGCTGTTACATGTTTTATAAGGTTTCTTCAGAGATTCAAAGCCATTTGGCTAATGTCCAACTAGAAGAAACAAGATTAGCCTGTATCAAGTCAGGAGACCTTAAACCTCCTTTTTTGAAAAATTTTATTTTATTTTATTTTAAATTTATATTGGTGTTTTTCCTGCGTGTGTGCCTGTGTTCCAATTGCATTATTTGTCCCCATCAGCGATGGAAGAGGACATTGGTTTCCTTGGAACTATAGTTACAGATGATTGTGAGCTACCATGTGGGTGCTGAAAAAATCAAACTCAGATCCTCTAGAAAAAGGAGCCAATTGTCCCTAACAACTGAGACATCTCACTGAAGCTTTTTATATTCCCCTTCAAAAAATGAGTATATGCTATAATCAATAGCACAGATCTCTGCCTCTCTCATCTCTGTCTCTCTCATCTCTGTCTCTCTCATCTCTCTCTCTCTGTCTCTCTCATCTCTGTCTCTCTCATCTCTGCCTCTCTCATCTCTGTCTCTCTCATCTCTGTCTCTCTCATCTCTGTCTCTCTCATCTCTGTCTCTCTGTGTCTTTGTCTTTCACACACACACACACACACACACACACACACACACACACACACACACATACACACGACATTCTTAGGCTTTTATTCAGCCCTGGCTGATATTTGTACAGCCTCCCGTCATCAGTTTTCATTACCCAGGGTGGGAACAAGATCCTCTCTTGTTGTGTGAATATTTTATGTCCTTTTCTTTTTGCCCTGATAATTCCACATTTTCGTAAGTCTGTCTTACGGCTATGAGGTCTTCGTTCTAGTTCTACATGTTCCACATATCTACCTGCTAACGTGGACCCAGAATTATCTCGCTTACTTTTCCATAAAGACAAACTGGGTAGAATGTCCAATCTGTGTAGTCTTGCTTTAGCTATGCCTCCCTGGCACCTGCTGTCATATTCCCTACAGATTGTGTCTGATACAAAAGCTGGAGAAATTATACGTGTATCTTCAACTCCGCTACCTAATCCTAGTTTAGCTTTAATTCATACTGCTACTCTATACGCATGCCAAAGAAACAGAGAACAAAATGCTCTCAGAAGGGTTTTTAAACCTGTCACAAAGTGTGTATGCTACATTTCTAGTCCAATTTCCCACATTTAAAGAAGGCTAAAGCCTCCATTAACAGAACACACTTTTCCCAAGCTTGTTTGCAAACCCCAAGAAATGAAGCTATGGATTCAAGCCATACTTTGATCCTGACAAGCATTTCTGTTAATTGAGACCGTATTAATAAAGATCTGAGTAACAGCTGAAAGCATGGACAAGATAACTACAGTAGGAATTTAAAAGCCGTCTCCAATCCTGTCTTTCCTCATTAAGTGAGCCACAAAAATAAATACATTTCTATCATTTCTGTCAATGGAAGAGAGCGTGTTTGGTTATGTGCCATATTGTTGCATCATCTTGAGTCCCCAGAATGGACTAAATCAATTGAAAGATAAACTCTCTGTAGTCAGGCATATGCTGACATGTTGGCCCCCTCACAAAAGCTCATGGACAGATTTCCTCTAGACCCAAACAAACTATGTAAAGAGTCTGTTTTGATTCTTGTTAGCTTTGCACTCTCTCAGCAAGCTGCTAAGAAAATTCAAATATGGCTACTCTTTTGGAAAGAAATGGCATTCCAGGATCTTTCAGAGATTTTTTTTTTCATTTTCTCTTTTCTTTTTTTTCTTTTAAATATAAGACAAAGTTATTTTTTTCAGAATAGTGCTACTCTACAAAGCATCCTTGGAGCAGTGCACAATGAAGTAGTTTGGCTCGGTTGGAACTTGGGCTCACTGCATTTGTATGGCTTGTATCTGTGACAGTTTCACATAAAATTCGTTTCTTCATGCCATGATGGTACTCATAAATACCACACATCACCAGTCATGTGGCTTAAGTGTCACACTATCTCTGGTATCGTAAATTCTCTCTAGTCATTAAAAATCAGAAAATAAACAATTAAAACACTTTTGTTGAATAAAAGATTAAACAACATATGCATTTTAAACTAATGAATTAATTTAATAATTTCAAGTCTCCAGTTGTTCATCTGAAGTTATGTTCATACACCTCAAGCTTGAAAAGGGGGCCAACCTAACAAAAGCAGATAAGGTCATTTTGTGGAACACCTTGTTATCTCCTGTTATCAGCTCTTACAACACGATGAGGTATGCATTATTAAGTGTGAGTGGGAATTCATTGAGATTGGGATCATGAGCCTTGAGTTAAATGCTTCTGTTTGGTTTTTAAAGAGCATATCCTTGGTAGCTACAGAACAAGGGTACAAAATAAATTTATTAAGTTTAAATTTTTATTTGAACTTCTGTCAATTTTTCTAAATGGAACCTCTTTTCTGAGATAAGAAAGTTGAAAGAAAGTATATACTTTTGAGATTCTGCATAAGGATTTAACACTATACTCTCTTGACTTAAGTAAAGAATTCATGACAAACAGTTCACTCCTAAAGTCCAGAATTTAACAATTGATAGAAGGCTGTTTTAGACACACCATGTGCGTTTAAAACTAATGGATTGATTTAATAATTTCAAGACAAAGATTTGGACTTTCTGGATCCATTTCACACTACTAGTTGTGAAGTAGCCCAGAATTCTTCATGGACAGAAATATTCGCTATCACTTTCATTCGGCAGAGGCCTGTGATGAACAAGATTATTTCAAAAATAACAATTCTTTACCCTAAAGAGTGGGAAAAAGACAACCCAAAACCCTTCATTTCTCCTGATGCTTTATATGAAATAATTTGGGACAAACTACTAAGAATCTTCTGTTATGGCTCCTGCCTAGAAAAACAAAGCTATAGCAGGGAAAGTCTAAGTGTAGAATACACATAGTCCTTAGGGCATTGCCATCATGGATAACTGGAATAAACATATTGCCAAAAAGGAGAGATTTTCTTCAGAACAAGTAAATACACGCACACACACACACACATGCACACACACACACACACACACACACACACCTGTACATGCTCATTCACGGGCACACACATGCGCATGCATGCAAACAAGCACAGGTACATGCACATACATACACACATGAACATCAACAAACAAATCAAAGGCTATACAGTAAGAGCCTTTTAGATCTCTAAGACTGAAGAATTGTATTTCACTTTCCCAGCAGATTTTCCCCTTATACTTATCAAGGAAAATGCAATAGTTTTGTGTTGAATATTTTGATATTTAATATTTAGTATCTTTAATCTTAAGATGTACCCAATTTTTCTATTCATAGATATTGGAAATTGAATGAACTAAATGGATAATTCCATAAATGTTGGGAATTTAGATTGAATGTCTTTGGTATAATAGTAAAAACTAACAAGTAGACTATGAAACATGAAAAATTTATTATGTTTACAAATACAATGGGTTTAGAGGGGAAATTTTTCCATCAGCTTTGGTGATTTTCTTATTTTCCTTGACCACTCAAATTGTTTGGAAATCACTTATGTAGAAAGTGACTTATTTATCCCTTATATTAGCTTAACAAAGAATGCATTAGTCTTGCTTCATAAGTAATTTTGTTTTGCTTTGACTTTTATGTTTTTTTTTTCCTTCAGACTCATTTTTCCAATGACCAAGTCTGTTTGTTTCTTTGCCTTTATTCAGATACCTCCTAATCAGGCCACAGATCTTATCACCTCCTCCCAAAACTATTTCTTTATGACATGAGATAAAGTTTCAGTTCCTATCCTCAGGAGGGTTTATATGTTGGCCTCTTAACTCCATAGTTTAAGTTTCTGTAGTGAGAACTTCTGTTTCTTTAAAAAAGAACTTTATGTTATGTGAATATGTTTTTGTTTTAATCCCAGGTGTGGGATAAGAGGTTGCTTCACAGCAGGTGACTATGATTTGCTTCATACCCTAGCAGGGGCATGATTTTTGGCAGCTGTAGATAGTTTAAATCTGGGGACTCTGGAGATGGTATAAATAAAAGAACTCTGAGAAGACCTGCTGTTCCTGGCTGATAATGCTGTTTGACTAGAAGTTGGAGATGACCTGACTACAAAAATTGGACTTTCCTCAAAGAACACACTGGCCCTAATCAGAAAGAAGTAGTTTATTTTGTTGCCTTATAGAGATGTACATCCCCTTTTGCTCTACCTTTTTTTTGTCTCCTACCTACTGTGGGAGGGGGCGCGGTTTGGAAGAAATGTTGGTGGAATAAGGGAGGTAGAGGCGTAAGGACACAAAAACCTAGCATGCGTGTTTGTGTGTGTGTGTGTTTGTGTGTGTGTGCATGCGCATGTGTGTGGCAACACCATTCCATGTAGATTTTCCTGCTACTTAAGGAAAAAAACCAAGTCAATATTATTCTTATGACCCCAGGTACAAACATGCTGTTTAAATATCATTAATAAATAAGTGGTAAATGGAAGAATCAAGAGAATATAAACACTTTATGGTTTCCAAGCAAATTCACACAGTGCCACTAAAGGAACACAATCCCAGAAATTTTAATTCAGATGAACAAGAAGAGTTCAAAGAGAAGGCAGTTTTGTGGCCATGGTGAAAACATACTGAACTTGATGTCTTCCGTGCTGTGTGATGTGGTGTCAATATAGGGCACCTAGAATCTATGACGTTTACTGTTTTCGTTCCTACCTTTGAAATGGAAATTATTCTACCATTGACTATTTTCTTAGTATTTATGGATTGTATTTAAGTAGTTTAGTAATAATTTTTGCAGTTCATGGGATTTTTTTTATATTTATTTATTTATTATATGCAAGTACACTGTAGCTGTCTTCAGACACTCCAGAAGAGGGAGTCAGATCTTGTTAAGGATGGTTGTGAGCCACCATGTGGTTTCTGGGATTTGAACTCTGCACCTTTGGAAGAGCCGTCGGGTGCTCTTACCTGCTGAGCCATCTCACCAGCCCCAGTTCATGGGATTTTAAAGACATGCATATGCTTGGCAATGCATAATTTTCCATCACTTTATTTTAAATAAAATTAATCTTTAATCTAAAATCATATTAAAGAGAATTCAAGACTCAAATTTCACACTTGCTACAAATCTGTACTATATAGGGACCGATAGAGACATCACTCTCTACATTCTCTTAACTCTAAAGGAGAGATAGAGATAGAGATCACATTTGTTTTGAAGGTATGTGTATAGAAATAAGATATCAATAAGCATATTAACTATAAGGATTGACTTCCACTGCCCTCCTGTAGTTAGGCAGCTAATTCGCCTGTTTCATTTCTTTTCAGATCTTTCAAGAAAGGTCTTGATTGCGATCTATTGTTCATAAAACGGTTCTCTATTTCCTATACAACAAAGGTAAAACTGAACAATATTCATAAATACTGAGCTACAGTATTGTTGGCCAACTCAAGTCCCTCATCTTTCTACATTTGTGCATAGCTCAAGTTGGTGGACTGGAACTGTTAACCCATTTGCTTTCTGAGGGATGGTCTTACCATTATGACATCACTAAGCCTAACTTACTGCTGGCTGCTATAATATCTGTCAAGAGATGTTAGATGTTAGGCATGAATAATCTAATCTTGTTCATATTTGTCCTATTGTCATAATCTTATGCCTGCTGCTGGTAGGCAGCTAGCTCTGACAGCTCTAGAGTGTTATTGGGTTGTATTCTGCAATTGCAATAAATAAATGAGACACAATATTAACAAGACAAAGACCTAAAATATGGTTCACTAAAGTGCCTTTAAAGAATGTTTGATAAATTCAATATCCATTTATGATACAAGCTCTGGACAAATAATAACATAAAAAGAAGATATATAATATTTTAACAGCTAACATTGTATTGAATGGGGAAAGGCAAAAACATTTTCAAGATAGAGACGAATATAATGTTTCTCCCTTTCTCCACATAAATTTAACAAAATGCCATAATTCAGAACAATCAAGCAAGGGAAAGAAATACAGGGTCTAGATGCTAAAGACGTAAGTGAACAGACTTCAGAAAACGACTTTAGTTAATAAATCATTTTAGCACGGGTGTGGGATATAAAACATGTACACAAAACCATTCTTGCTGGATCTGGATGGCTCAGATACTTCCTTTCCTGGGCATCCCCAGGTCACTCAGTTTCTCCCTATGTTAAAAGGCCATCCAGCTGCTCCAGAACTTATTGTCTTTTTATCCCCACGGAGGCTGACTCCTTCCTTTCTCACAGGTCCACAACCTGTGTGGCCAAGTTGTGTCTTTCCCATCCTAAGGGTCACTGACTCCCTGTGGAACTTCTATACCCACCTATCAACTATACTGTATTCTTTACTGCTCTATAGGCATGCATCTCTTGCCTCACTTCTTGAGCTATATGTATTGCTCTGCCTTATTCCATGGGCTTCTTAGCTTCTCTGTGATCTCACCTTCAAGTTCTGCCAGATTACCTTATTCTTCTCCATGCCCCCAGACTAAGCCTATTCCTTCTCCTAATATAAGACACCAATTGCTATAGGATTTCGCTTCCCAGGACTCCCAGATTGACCTTGCCATCAACAATATAGAGATATAGACTACCTGACTGCAGAGACATCATCTGGAGGTCGACTCACTGAGCAGAGCTTATTCAAAATAGAACAATCAGACCTGGAGAGCCATAGTAGAAGGTAGCAGAGGAAAAGACCAGCATGGACTGCGATGACACTTGGGCTGTGTCTAATCAGGCAGAGAGTAGCAGGGCTGTGTCTAGTCAGGACGAGAATAGCAGCCTTTTACACCAGTTCCATTAAGGGCAACAACTTTGCAACATTGCTACACTAAAGTCTTCCCTGAATACTGTACAAACCTGCACTGAAAATACAAAAAAGCAACTTGAGCAAAATGGGAAAAAGACTCAACTAACACACAATTCCAGATGAGCAAATTTCCAGTGCAGAAACAAAAATAACAGGAAACATGAATGTGACCTACACCTCCCACATTGCTAATCTCAAAGAGGTACAAAGCCAAATGAGAAGGATCTTGAAGATCTTCAGGAAAAGGAATGCAAAAGAGGGATTGTAACTATGTTCAAACAACTGAAATAGGATATGAATGTATGCCAGCGGAGCAAAATGAAGAGCTGAATGAAATGTAGAACTCAATCCAAGATACAAAAATAGAATTCAATAAAGAGATATAATTGCTGAAGAAATGCCAAAGTGGAATGATGCTTGAAATGTAAAACTCAATAAGTCAAACAAAAACCTCTGTAGAAGCCCTTACTAGCAAAACAGATTATGTTAAAGTAATAGGCTCAGGGCTGGAAGACAAAGGAGAGGCTCTGGATCACCCAGCAAAGGTCAGGGAGAAAACAAAACAAAACAAAACAAAACAAAACAAAACAAACAAAACACGAGAGCTCAGCCTTGCAACACTCAAAAGCACCCGACCTTTGAATTATGTGCATCAAAGAACAATACTACAGTAAAGGCATAGAGAATATTTTCAACAAAATATAGAAGAAAATTTCCTAACACTTGAGAAGGAGATGTTTACCCAGGTTTAAGAAGATTTCATAATAACAAAGGACCAGAGTAGAAACTCTCCATGATAGTTAAAACATCACAAACACAAAATAAAGAAAGGGCTTTAAAAGATGCAAGAAAGGAAGGTTAACTCATGTATAAACACAAGTCCATAGAATAACTCCTGTTGCCTGATGTGATGGCACACGCCTTTAATCCCAGCTCTCGGGAGGCAGAGGCAGGCAGATTTCTGAGTTCGAGGCAAGCCTGGTCTACAGAGTGAGTTCCAGGACAGCCAGGGTTATACAGAGAAACCCTGCCTCAAAAAAAAAAAAAAAAAAAAAAAAAAAAAGGAATAGCTCCTGTTTTGACAGAAACTCCTAAGGGTCTTAAAAGATGTATTCCAAGTTCTTAAAGACCACAACTGTCAACTTAGACTACTATCCCCTACATTCCTTACAAACCATCCATTAAAAGTGGAAAAGAAAAAAAAAAAAAAAAAAGAGTCCCATAATAGCAAGAGATTTAATGAAGTTATAATCAGTAAGCACATTCCACACAGGGTAATTTGGTTTGAAGAGAATTATAGGTGCATTCAAATAGCCACATGGTATAAATGAACAATGCCAAGATGGTTAAACCAAAAGATCTAAGAAAACACACTACACAGTTGACAAATTATCAGACTTAATATGCTCTTGAAATAACAGGTCAATATAAATTGTCTCTATTCATCCATTAAAAAGACACAAAGTATGAAATGCATTTAGGTAACAGGATCCAGCTTTCTGCTACCTTCAAGAGATGCACCTGAGAATTAATAATAGATATAACCATAGAGTAAAAAGATGGAAAAAGGTATCCAAGCAAATCAACTTAAGAAATAAGAACTAAAACCTATTCTAATCTATAACAAAGTATATTATAAAGTAAAACTAATCAGAAGATATAAGAAATGTAATTTCATACATATTAAAGAAAGAATATAAATATATACACAGCAAACATAGGGGCATCAAATTCCATGAGACATAAAAACCATAGATTACCTACAACATAGTAGTTGTATATAAATTCAATACTCTAACATCACCAATGGACAAGTCATTTGAACACAACCTAAGAAAAAATATTGGAATTAAATTACATTATTAGTCAAATGGGCCTAATACACATCTGAAGTATTCTACACATACACACACACAAAACATCATTCTTCTCTGTAGCCCATGAAACTTTCTACCAAATTAATCACATAATTACATAAAGAATGTCTCAACAAATACAGCAAACCTGAAATGACATTCTTCATTCTATTAGCTCACAATGGAGAAAGCTAGATATCAACAACTATACAAACTACAGGAAGTACATAAGCCCATGGGAACTAAACAAAAGAGCACATTACTGAGTAACCATTAAGTCACTGAAGAAACCAAGAGGGAAATAAAACATTCCTAGAGTTGAATGAAAATGACATTGAAACATGCCAAAATATATAGAACACAATGATGGCCATCCTCAGAGAGGAGTTTATAATGTGAAGTGCCTACATCAGAAAATTTGAACAATCTCAAGGTAATAACTCAATGGTACACCAGAAGGCCTTCCAAAAACAGGAACAAAGAACATCCCCAAAGATTAGATAGGAAGAGATAAGCATAATAATCTCAGAAACTAATAGAAAAGAAATGAAGAAAGAGGGAGCAAACCAATCAACTCAGGAGTTAGTACTTTTAGTGGATAAACACAATTAACAAGCCATTAGCAAATTAATTGAAAGAAAAGAGAAAACCTTAATAATAAAGTTAGAATTATATGTAGATGCTTCAATCTTACATAGAAGAGGGAACAAAACAATCACAGTAGGTTGAAGGATACAGGGACCTGGGAGAGAGAAAGGAGGGGGAGGGAAAAAAGGGGCAGAATTAGGTATTGGAAGGGACAAGAGAAGTACGGAGGGTCAGGAAATTGAATAGAAACATGTAGCAGAAGGGGTGAAGAACTGGGGGTAGCCACTAGAAATTTGTAGACTCCAGAGAAGTGAGAGGCTCCCAGGACTCAACAGTACTTTAACCAAAATACCCAACATATGTAAAGGAATAAAATGAATAATAAGAAAATAAAGTTAGAATTGAACAAAGAACTATTACAACAGACACTGGTGAAATTCAGGGAACTCTAATGACATATTTTAAAAATTTATATTCAACTATATTCTGAAATCTAAAAGCAACAGATAAATTTCTAAAAGGATATGACCTACTAAAGTTAAGCCAAGATAAAAATTAATAATTTAAGTGTGCCCGTAGCACCCAATGAGGTAGAACAACTAAATATCTACCAACAAAAACAAACTTTATAGATTCAGAATAGTGAACTCAGACATTCAAACAAGAACCAGCAGCAATACTCCTCAAATTATTCTGTAAAATCGAGAAGAAACAAACACTTTCACTTTTTTGAAAAGTAATTATTTACCTGACACTAAACCAGATAAAGGCACAACGAAAGAAACAAGAAAATTAAAGGACAATATCAGTGATTGACATAGACATACAACTTTTCATTGAAATACTTGCAAATTGAATTAAGAATACAGGCAAAAGATTAGCTTGCATGATCATCTTGTAGGTTTTATCTCAGTGATGCAGAAATATTTAACATATGTAAATCAATGTAATCCACTTCATAAACTGCAGGTCAAAAACTAGAGGATTATTTATTTTTTGTATTTTATTTTTTACTTTTTCGATACAGGGTTTCTCTGAGTAGCCCTGGCTGGCCTGGAACTCACTCTGTAGACCAAGCTGGCCTCAAACTCAGAAATCTACCTACCTCTGCCTCCCAAGTGCTGGGATTAAAGGCGTGGGCCACCACTGCCTGGCTCAAGGATCATTTTTTTAGGTACAAAAAAACACCTAAAATATCTTTTTTATGATATAAGTTCAAAAGAATATTGGCACATAAGGGACATTATTTCAACATAATGAAGAAAATATACAATATACCCACAGACAAATTACTAGGGTATAATTGGAAGAATTTTTACTAAAATTAAGGACAAAATAGGCTTTCTTAATCTCTTCTACAATATATATCAAGATAAGAAATTCTTCTTCTATAATATAGTAGTTGAAATCTTAGCTGCAGCAATAAAACAAGTTAAGGGAAATAAGAAATGGTAACAAATAGGAAAAGGAGTTAATCATGCTTATTTGTTGATATTATTATATGCATAAAATACCCTAAAAACTCTACCAGAAAATTTTAACATGTGATAAGTTTGTTAAACAAAGCAGCAGAATACAAAATTAACTCATAAAATCAGTGTTATTCCTGTATGCAAATAGCACACATCCTAAGAATAAAATCATGGAAGCAACCTTATAAACAGTATTATATAAAGAAATGTGAGATAAGACTAATGATGAAAGGGTTATGACACCCAAACCACAATTGAATATGATAGCAATAGATGAAATATAACTCCAAATTCATTGATTGGCAGGGTTGATATTATAAAAATGATCATTCTATCTGAAAAAAATCTATAAGTCTATAAAATTCCTATCTAATTCCTGATGCAATTCTTCATAGAAATTGAAAAGTAATCTCAAAGTTCACATGAAAACACAAAAGACTCAGAACCCCCCAAACAACCCTGGACAATAAAAATACTATGGGATGTATCAATGTGCCTGAATTGAAATTATAGCTCTGGGTTCTCTAATAATGAGAACAGCATGGAGGATCTGAGAGATCACACATACTGATCTTATAAAGGATCCAGATTAAATTTGCCAGTATCTATGGTGTCCAGAAACTCATAATTGTCTACAATTCTAGCTCAATGATCTCTCTCTCTCTCTCTCTTTCTCTCTCTCTCTCTCTCTCTCTCTCTCTCTCTCTCTCTCTCTCTCT
>NC_034592.1:34778669-34809608 GCF_900095145.1 Mus pahari | reverse complement strand
TCTCTCTCTCTGTCTCTCTCTCTCTCTGTCTCTCTCTCTGTCTCTCTCTCTCTCTCTCTGTATGTGTGTGTGCACGTGTGTATGTGTGTGTCTGTATCTGTCTGTCTGTCTGTCTCACACACATATAAAAATAAAATATAAAACATGGTAATATTATATGTATACACGGACCAATACAATATAGTTGAGAACCCAGATATATGCTCATGCTCCTACTGCTCTCTGACTTTGACAAAGAGGCCAAACCAAATTAATACTACAGAGAAGAGACAGAATCTTCAACAAATGGTGCTAGATAAGTTGTATAGCAACACATAAAAGAGTAAAACTCTATCTCTCACTCGACATAAAACTCAGCTACAAATGGGTCAATGGCAAACCCCAAAGAAGATAGCCCCACAAACATCATTCCACTTCTAACAACAAAAATAACAGGAAGCAACAATCACTTTTCCCTAATATCTCTTAATATCAATGGACTCAATTCCCCAAATAAAAAGACATAGACTAACAGACTGGATACATAAACAGGACCCAGCATGTTGCTACATACAGGAAATGCACCTCAGTGACAAAGGCATCAACATAAGATCCAATTCCATGAATCTGTTATAAGAGAAAGTGGGGGATGCACTTTGACCTGAATCAAGCAGACCATTCTACAGTTACAGTGTCCTTAAAGGAAGGACCAGAAAATTAAAGAAGGCGAGGAATATAAAGTTTGGAATCAGGAAGTCTTGCACCAGCTGATGGCTCATGAAAGCAAGTATATTAAAGAAGTAAAACATCTTGTATACAGTTTTCCTAAAAGAAAACAGGAGGCTGTGTCACCAAGAGGCTATACAGTGGGCCAAATTCAGCACAAAACTATTCAAGCAATACTGCATAAAGGGGACACAGGACATCTCAAGAGCTTCAGAGACCAAGCTTAATGTTGAGACTGATAACTACAGCTCTTCATAGGGGAAGAATTGGTTTCTCAGAACCTAAAACTATAGTTTTTCTCAAGGCCATTATTGGCTCTGCTCATTATTTTCATATGCCAAACACTACCTTCCTTCCCCATAAACCAGCGACTCAGGGAAAGCCTTGATCTGTCCTGGCCCTCAACAATGCTTCAACTTATAAACACAGAAAAGAACTTTCTGAACAAGATTCCAGTGGTACCCATAGTAAGAGTAAGACAAATGGGACCTCATGAAACTTAAAAGCTTTGGTGACACAAAGAACACCATTGTATAAGTGAAGAGATCTATTGTGTGGGTAAAAGAGATTTACCAGCTGTAAGTCTAACAGGGAGATAATATATAAAACACACAAATAACTGAAAACAAAAACCCTAAATAGAAATAAAAACAATCAACTCAATCAATATTGGCATATGGAACTTAACAGTAATCTTAAAAGAAGAAATGCAAATAACTGAGAAATAATTTTTAGAAATATTCAACATGTTTAGCCACCAGGGAAATGAAAATTAAAATTACTTTGATTTTTCATTTTACTCCAGTTAAGATGGAAAAAAAAAAAAAAATAAACAACAAACCACCATGCCCGTGTGAATGTAGAGAAAAGAAAACAGTTACTAAATGTTGATTTCTAGCTCTAACTTGTATAGTCACTATAGAAATGTATATGAGTATTTCCTTAAAAATCTATTAAGAGATCTACCATATAAAACAGCCATATGACTATTGGGTGAATTCCCAAAGGGCTCTCCACTATGCTGCAAAGATGCCTAATTATCCATGTTGATTGTGTTCTCTTGACAACAACCAAGAATGGAAATAGTTTATATATTCATCACTGATGGACAAGGAAAATGTGGCAATTATATACAATGGAATACTATTAATCTGTAAAGAAAAATATTAAGTGGATGACATCTGAAATAGTCATTCTGAGTAAGAATCCAGACCAAGGGAGAGATTATGAGTGGTTAAGGTGGAGTACCCAGAATAGTTAGGGAGCTAATCAGGGGCAATGGGGATATTTTAAAGGAAGAGGGATTGAACACAGGTAATATGGGGGGTGTGATGGAATAGCAAAAGTTAAATGAGGTAGGAGATGGAAGGGGAGGGTAGAAGAGACAACATTAGGAGGGATAAATAAAACTAAAGACCATTGACAATTCCATATAGAAAACTATTACTGTAGAAGTTTCTTAAAGTGCACTCATGGGAGTGAAGTAGTTATCCTGTAACTGAAGGACAATTCCTTTCCTAGATTTCATAGGCTATCAAATGAAAAGTCCAATGCCAGATATGGCTTATTTATTTTCATGCTGTTACTCAGTGGTATTTTATATTCTCCTCCCAGACAATTAGAGGCTATTGAAAATGTACTTGATTTGACTTTAGAACTTAATGTTGAGAGCCTATATGTGAAGATAAGTGTGCTTGGGATATGGGACATTGAGAAATTAAGCTGGTTCTTACATGAAAGCTTCATTATTTTTCAAAGAACTTAAAGGTTTTTCCTGCACACTGCAGGAAGAGAAAAGTAGTCAACAGTCTTATTCAACTATCAATTTTATTAGCTATAGTAATGACTGTCCTGGTAAATTATGTTCCCTAGTGCAATAGTGGTACATGCTTTGGGAGCAACCAACCACTTCCTGACTATCTGTATAGCCAGCTCCACAAGATGAAATTCATGTCTGATACCAAACACTGTGTCAAAAACTTATGGTGAGTTAGTCATAAAGAGTAGAGGAATATCATTATATTATTTTCATAAATGGACATGGTAATAAATTGCCTTTCAAGTTCTTACATTTATACCCATGAATTAGTGTACCTCTCAACACACATTGAGGATGCTTCCTTAAGCAATAGATGACAAAACTTAAGAGACTCACAACTAATCAATGTGCAAAGAATAAGAGACTGTAGGATTGCTGTTGAAACAAGGCCATGTCTATCCATGACCTATGTACCTGCTAGAGGCCATGTTGATGTCTGTGATGTTAACACTGATGGGTTTCTCTGTACAGCCCTGGCTGTCCTGGAACTCACTCTGTAGACCAGGCTGTCCTCGAACTCAGAAATCTGCCTGCCTCTGCCTCCCAAGTGCTGGGATTGAAGGCATGCACCACCACACCCTGCTAAGAAGTACATTTTCATGGGATCCTGTTTATATTTTATTCTTTGTCTAATATTCATCTAATTATTGGATAATCTGTTTGTATTTCTCCGTGTGGATTTCTTCATGAAACCTAGAGCCATGAGTTCTGTCCAAGGGAAGCCAGAGAGAAGTATTGGAAGCTGCTTCACCTGTTTTGGAAATCGATAGTTGTAGATCAATACTCAGCTGGATTGGCTAAATATCCAATCTACACATCAAATGGTTCTTAGGAGGGAAATCAACCTAAATTTACTAATCAAATAATGCTGGAGTCCCTAAGCAGTTGATTAGAAAATTTTACAACAAAACTATCAAATATGTTATAACATTCATTTATATTAATAAAAATATTAAATATTTTATGGTTCATTAATCGATTTGTTTTATAGTTTTATTGTCTGTATTTTGGTAATTGTACCCTCTGATGATTGCTATTTTGATTTAATTTTAAAGTGTTTGAAAATACAATGTAATTCAATGTAATTTTATTTTCTAGTAACTTCAATGAAAGACCCCCCCCTTTTTATTCAGATAAATTATGATTCATCTTTTCAGAAAGAAATGCTATGCTAAGGCTTTGCTTTGTTAAGACAGAGCAAAATACTGTAAAAATAAAAGACTTAAAATACTACAAGGTAGTCTATCATAATATTTTGATAAACTACTACCAGAGACTTCTACTGCAGAAAGAACAAGTCCTACTACTACAATGAATGTCTGGTCTTCCTACATGAGGTCACATGGAGTGGTGCTATCAGGGCTAGCTCAGGACTCAGAGGCAGTGATGTTTCAGAGCCTGCTGAACCAGCATGGGTTCAGGTTTATAACGATTAATGAGTCGTATCAACTGCAGACACAGCATGTGGGTAAGACAGAATCATCTTGCCTGTAGGTTATTCTGGTATACTTTTCTCACAGTATTACTGATGAATCAGTTACAGCTGATCTGCAGTAGCCCATGGAAGGTTCTAAGGGGAAATGACCACCAACTCCTGACCTTCAATCAGCTGAAAACTGAAGGTGGTGAGGGAAAAAGCTTTTTACCCTCCCCTTCTGTCTCTCTTATTGTCTGCTTCAGAATTAATCCATAGCCTTTGCTATATGGGCAAAGATGAGTCCCACAAGCTGCTAGTACATTGTTTCTGAACATGGGAGTGGACTGGAATTCTAGTAACAGAGCAGGAAAAAAACAAAATCCAAAAGTAAAACAAACAAAACAAAATAACAACCACAACAAAACCAACCATCACCACCCCCAGCACCCCTTCCCCCAGCACCTAGTACCTAGAATTTGAAGTTAGATATTTTTTTTTTCTAATCTTTGAAAACCCTCAGGTTTGTGGTTAACAACTAATCAAATACTAGAAAGATCAGCAGGAGAAACACTCTTAGCACAATGTGCTGTCCTTACAGACACATTTGCATTTTAAAAGACTGGTGGAGAGAAAGAGAGAAAACACAAAACTCGAAACAATGTGTTACTGAGGGTGGCCTTTCTGTCCTGTGTAAGAAAGATATTTTTAATCAGCAGGAACTTCTAGTGCCTTGGCTTCAAATATATGTGCTGTGTTTGCCTTAAAAAGATAATAATCAAAAACATAGATCTTCAGGTAAACAAAAGCCCTTTAACAACAGCTCTGTTTAGAAACATAATGGATTACTCGCTTGAAACTGCTATTTAAGCTGTGTGATACTGAATGCGCCCTGTAGTCTCTGTGATTCCCAGTTGCCTGGTCTTTAAGTGAGAATCATTTTCATTCAAAAGTCAAACCAGATACTGGTTTGTGAGGCTTTACACTGTAAGCAAGGCTTGGTTGCAAGAATACAGGCACTGAACAAATGGAAATGTTGGTGCAGGGATTGACCCCTGGGATTTAATATTCTGGGACCAGCAGGCTCAATATTGAGTTCATAATGTATATCCTCATACTACCCCTATGTGGATAAATTATAGAATTCAGTTGTGTTTTCTGATTGGGGATAGAAGTTATAGATTTCCAAAGATTCAATGTATCTATCGTCATTCCTTAAGATTGTCTTCAGTGGAGAATGCCATGAAAATCATTGGGAAATTAGCAGCATCAGTTTGAGTCTGCTTCTTTCTCCATCTTTTTAGATCTTATAGATTTAAGACACAAGGGAGAGTTGGGGAACATTCACAAACATACAGGAGAATGATGGAATATTGTAAGATTTTAAGAATGGTACCAAGAATTATTTCAAGTTGGTCAGTGGTACAGAGGAAGGGAGTTCCACAGATTCCCACAACAAGTCAGTTGGTACAATAGTTAATCCATGTTCCTTTAGCTTTCATGGGATATTTGATAGGGTGTTGAAATACTTTTCTTCCTTGCTTTTTTAATCTTAAGGTGGTTTTTGTGCAATAATAACTAGGAGATAAGATTCATTATTATCAGGTTCTTACAATTATTTTGGAAAAAGGCTTTAATTTTCCTTCTCTCAAGCATCATTTCCCCCATAAATGTACATTTCAATGTGCAATGATCATGTATACTATAAAGTGGAAATCAATTCTGAATGAGGAAGTTATTGGATGGGTTTCAGAAGGAAGACTATAAAGCCAGTATTCATGGATTTAGAAGAGTAAAGGAGACAGCGGTAGCTATCGCTTGTGAGGCTATGCCAGTGCCTGGCAAATACAGAAGTGGATGCTCACAGTCATCTATTGGATGGAACACAGGGCCCCTAATGAAGGAGCTAGAGAAAGTACCCAAGGAACTAAAGGGGTCTGCAACCCTATAGGAGGATCAACAATATGAACTAAACAGAACTGTGTCTCTAGTTGCATATGTAGCAGAGGAGGGCCTAGTCAGCCATCAATGGGAGGAGAGGTCCTGGCTCTTGTGAAGACCATATGCCCCAGTACAGGGGAATGCCAGGGCCAGGAAGCAGGAGTGGGTGGGTTTAGAAACAGGGCAGGGGGAGGTATAAGGGACTTTCGGGGATAGTATTTGAAATGTAAATGAAGAAAATATCTAATAAAAAAATTTTAAAAATCCTCATGATCAAGTCTTTTTCTGTGAACATCTAGAGAACATTGATTGTTTCCTTGCCTTGAATAAATGAAAATGGAATATTTTGCCATCATTGTGAATAATCTTTAGTGGCTATACCTATAGTTTGACTCTAAAGATGTGGCACTTTTGCAGAGCATTCACTGGTAATGTGGAAATCATAGGTGGCATTTATTCCTACCAATCAAAACTTCACTTTTATATGTTACTATATAGGGAAGCAATTCCATGTTACCGATGGTTTTGGAAAACTAAGACTTCTGTCCCCAAATAAGAAGACATAACTGAATTTCTGTAGTTAGTGCCACTAACACTTTACTGCATGCCATATCTTATCATTAGTTTCTGAATATGTATATGGCTGTGCAAGATATATGGAACAAAGTTTATGTGGTAACATAAACTTTGGGTTTTAAATGATTCAACAATATTTTTAAAAATGACTGGATTTGGGACCAGGCAGATCAAGTATTAAGCCCTGGCCTCACTATTTTTAAGCATTGTGGCCTACAGCGAGCCCCTAATCTCTCAAAATAGGTTTCTTGTAATTTTAAATTATTATTAAATTTTAATGAAAGAAATGAAAGAACCCAGTACAACATCTAAAATGTGATAAGGCATGTACATTATAGAATTAGCATAACTAGTGCCAGAAATGAGTAAATTTTAGAGTCTTACAATAACTCTCAAGTCCTAGCAACAGTATTTCCACAGAAGCCCACGGTTCTCAGAATATGTGTATGTATATGTGTTTAAATAAAGTTTGATTGTTTCTTCTGATAAAATTACAGTTACTCTGATTTAATGGAAAAACTAAACAATAGTTAAAACGATATATGCCTCATTATACAGGATTTATTTAGTGGGTTAAAAAAGCTTGTGTTCCTATTAGTCCCTAGTCCAACCTCAAACACAAAGTATTTTATATTAAGTGCCTTTAGTTTTTAGTTGAAATCGTGTCTCATAAAATATGTGATTTTTGTGACAGTAGTTCATATTGCGTATAGAATATGCATTATAATTCCTAATTGTCTTGTCTTTCTGTAAGTTGGATTATCCATAACTTTAGGTTTCATCTCAATATGAACATAGATATTTATCCTTGTATATATTCAGATATTTGTGAAGATGAATAATAATAATATTCTTATTAACAACTTGGTTAACACATTTACTACATCTCATAACTGCTTTTTAAAATAATAAGAATATTTTGTGTAGATTACACAATATTTAACCATAGGCTTTATGCTATGGGATGCCCTCTTAGAATAAAAAGCCCAGAATACCCAAGATACAAATTGCAAAACACATGAAACTCAAGAAGAAGGAAAACCAAAGAGTGGATACTTCAATCCTTCTTAGAAGCAGGAACAAAATACCCATGGAAGGAGTTAGAGAGACAAAGGTCAGCTCAGAGACAGAAGGAATGACCATCCAGTAACTGCCCCACCTGGGGCAGTTACAACCACCAAACCCAGACACTATTGCAGATGCCAACAACAACTTGCTGATAGGAGCCTGATAATAGCTGTCTCCTGAGAGGTTCTGCCAGTGCTGGACTAATATAGAAGTTGGTGCTCACAGTCATCCATTAGACAGAGCATAGGTTCCCCAATGAAGGAGCTAGAGGAAGTATCCAAGGAGCTGAAGGGGTTTGCAGACCCCTAGGAAGAACAAAAATATGAACTAACCAGTAACCCCAGAGTTCCCTAGAACTAAACCCCCAATCGAAGAAAACATATGGAGAGACCCATGGCTCCAGCCGCATATGTAGCAGAGGATGGCCATCAATGGGAGGAGAGGCCATTGGTCCAGTGAAGGTTCTATGCTCCAGTATAGGGGAATGCCTGGGCGAGGATGCAGGAGTGGGTGGGTTGGGGAGCAGGAGGAGGGGAGAGAGAATAGGGGATTTTCAGAGGGGAAACTAGGAAAGGGGATAACATTTGAAATATAAATGAAAATACCTAATAAAAATTAAAATAAAAAAGAAACAAGATATTTTGATAAAACTTCTTTGTCAACAAGGTGAGGGTAGTGTGACTGAGTAATTCTTAGTTAACTCTGAGAAGATAAAATAAAAGCATAAGAGCAATCAAGGAAAACTCATTCTGAACTTGCAGTTGAGATGTTTTTCCGCCAAACTTGATTTTTTTTCATTAGTTTTATCTATGCCATCTTATACTCCTACAAGATGTCACTGACTGGGTAGTCAGTGACAAAACTTATAATTTTCTCCTAATGATAGTTGGGATGGATAGAAACGAAAACCTAAACTGAAGGCTAGTGCAAAGCAAGTGAAGACACTCTAAAGAGAGGGAGGCCTAGATCAAAGAGCTTCTACATTGCTGAGCCACCCCTCCTTGTTCTTATTGGTTACTTCCTACTGATCTGTCAGACAGAATGATCTTGAGAAGAACTTGGTCATGTACCAATGCCAGTATAAAGGTTTAGCCTTCACTTTACAGACCACATGAACCACATGTTCAGTGTTTATATAAATGCAAAAAAGTAAAATTAAAAGGGTCTTCATTTTTTTTTTTAGATAAAAAACACTCTTGTTTTTCCCACATCCCACCTTACATCCCTCTCCCCTCCCCAGTTGGAAAACACTTCTTTGTTTTCCTGTTTTCCTGATTCATGTCACATGTCACATGGACTAGGGCCTCTCCTCTAATTGATGACTGACTAGGCCATTCTCTGTTACATATGCATCTAGAGCCATGAGTCCCACCATGTGTACTCTTTGATTGGTGGTTTAGTCTCTGGGAGCTCTGAGGGTACTGGTTAGTTCATATTGTTTTTCTTCCTTGGGGGCTGCAAACCCCTTCAGCTCCTTGGGTCCTTTCTCTAGCTCCTCCATTGGGGACCCTGTACTCAGTCTAATGGTTGACTATGAGCCTTCATCTCTGTATTTGTCAGGCACTGGTAGAGCCTCTTAGGAGACAGTTATGACAGACTTCTGTCAGCAATCACTTGTTGGCACCACAGTAGTATCTCGGTTTGGTGACTGTATATGGGATGGATCCCCAGGTGGGACAGTATCTGGATGGTCATTCCTTCAGTCTCTGCTCCATACTTTGTCTCTGTAAGTCCATCCACAGATATTTTGTTCCTCCATTTAAGACAGACCGAAGTATCTACACTTTGGTTTTCCTTCTTGAGTTTCATGTGGTTTGTGAATTGTATCTTTGGTATTCCAAGGTTCTGGGCTGATATCCGCTTATCAGTGAATGCATACTATGTGTGTCCTTTTGTGATTGGGTTACCTCACTCAGGATTATATATTCTAGTCCCATTCATTTGCCTAAGAATTTCATGAATTCATCCTTTTTAATAGCTGAGTGGTACTCCATTGTGTAAATGTATCACATTTACTGTATCCATTCTTCTGTTGAGGGAGATCTGGGTTCTTTCCAGCTTCTTGCTATTATAAATAAGACTGCTATGTTCATAGTGAAGCATGTGTCCTTATTACATGTTGAAGCATCTTCTGGGTATATAGATGCTCAGGAGTGATATTGCTGGGTCCTCAGGTAGTACTGTATCCAATTTTCTGAGGAACTGCCAAACTGATTTCCAGAGTGGTTGTACCAGCTTGCAATCCCACCAGCAAAGGAAGAGTATTCCTCTTTCTCCACAACCACACAGCGTCTGCTGTCTCCTGAGTTTTTGATTGTAACCATTCTAACTGGTGTGAGGTGGAATCTCAGAGTTGTTTTAATTTGCATTTTTTGATGACTAAGGATGTTGAACATTTTTTAGGTGCTTCCCAGCCATTTGGTATTCCTCAGTTGAGAATTTTTTGTTTACCTCTGTACCCTTGGTAAAGATCTTTTCTCATAATTGATCGTGATAGATAATCATTTTGATGTGTCCTCGTTTTCAGTTTGTGATAATTTGATAATTAGGATACTATCTCTGTGCTCTCTAGTTAGTCTGGCTAAGGGTTTATCAATTTTGTTGATTTTCTCAAAGAACCAGCTCTTGGATTGGTTGATTCTTTTTATAATTCTTTTTTTTTTTCTTTCTACTTGGTTGATTTAATCCCTGGGTATATTTGCTTCTTTTTGTTCTAGAGATTTCAGATGTACTGTCAAGCTGTTAATGTTTTCTCTCTCTAGTTTCTTTTTGGAGGCTCTCAAATCTTTGAGTTTTCCTCTTAGCATTGTTTTCATTGTTTCCCATAAGATTGGGTATGTTGTGCCTTCATTTTCATTGAACTCTAAAAAGTCTTTAATTTCTCTTTCAATTTCTTCATTGATCAAGTTATCATTGAGTAGAGTTTTGTTCAGCTTCCATGTGTATGTGGGCTTTCTGTTATCTATATTGTTATTGAAGACCAGCCTTAATCTGTGTAATCTGATAGGTAGGGTACATGGTGTTATTTCAATTTTCTTGTATCTGTTGAGGCCTGTTTTGTGCCCAATTATTGGTCAGTTTTGGAGAAGGTACCATGAGGTGTTAAGAAGAATGTACATTCTTTTGTTTTAGGATAAAATGTTCTGTAGATATTTGTTAAATCCATTTGTTTCCCAACTTCTGTCAGTTTCACTGTGTCCCTGTTTAGTTTTTGTTTTCATGATCTGTCCATTGATGAGAGTGGGGTTTTGAAGTCTCCCACTATTATTTTTTTTTTGTGTGTTGCAATGTGTGTTTGAGCTTTAGTCAATTTTTTTTTGTTGTTGTTTTTAAATGAATGTGGGTGCCCTTGCATTAGGAGCATAGATGTTCATAACTTAGAGTTCTCCTTGGGAGATGTTTTCCTTTGATGAGTATGAAGTATCCTTTTTTATCTTTTTTGATAACTTCAGGTTGAAAGTCGATTTTATTTGATATTAGAATGGGCTCTTCAGCTTATTTCTTGGGACTAATTGCTTGTAGAATTGTTTTCCAGCCTTTTACTCCGAGTTAGTGTCTGTATCACTGAGGTGAGTTACCTGTATACAGCAAAATGTTGGGTCCTGTTTACATAGCCAGTGTGTTAGTCTTGGTTTTTGTTTTTGTTTTTGCTTTTAAATGGGGAATTGAGTCCATTGGTATTAAGAGATATTAAGGAAAAAAGATTGTTGCTTTCTGTTACTTTTGTTGTTAGGGGTGGGATTATCTTTTTTGTGGCTATCTTGTTTTTGCTTTGTTAAAAGCAGATTCTTTTTTTGCTTTTTCTAGGGTGTAGTTTCCTTCTTATTTTGGAGTTTTCCATTTATTATTCTTTGAAGGGCTGGATTTTGTGGAGAGATATTGTGTAAATTAGTTTTTGTCATAGAATATCTTGGATTCTCCATCTATGGTAATTGAGAGTTTTGCTGGGTATACTAGCCTGAGCTGGTATTTGTGTTCTCTTAAGGTCTGTATGATGTCTGCCCAGGATCTTTTGGCTTTCATAGTCTCTGGTGAGAAGTCTGGTGTAATTCTAGTAGGTCTGCCTTTATATGTTTCTTGACTATTTTCCTTTAGTGCTTTTAATATTCTTTCTTTGTTTTGTACATTTGGTGTTTTGATGATTATTTGGAAGGAGAAATTTCTTTTCTGATCCACTCTATTTTGTGTTCTGTAAACTTCTTATATATTCATGGGCATCTCTTTCTTTAGGTTAGGGAAGTTTTCTTCTATAATTTTTATTACTGTATTTACAGGCTCTTTAACTTAGAAATCTTCACTGTCTTCTATACCTATCATCCTCAGGTCTGATCTTCTCATTGTTTTCTGGATTTCCTGCATGCTTTAAGTTAGGATCTTTTTGCACTTTGGATTTTCTTTGGTTGTTGTATCAATATTTTCTATGGTATCTTCTGTGCCTGTGATTGACTTCTATTTTTTGTATTTTTTTGGTGATGCTTGCATTTATGGTCCTGATTTCTTTCCTAGGTTTTCTATCTCCAGAGTTGTCTCCCTTTGTGATTTCTTCATTGTTTCTACTTCCGTTTTTTAGATCCTGGATGATTTGTTTAGTTCCTTCAGCTGTTTGGTTGTGTTTTCTTGTAATTCTTTAAGGGATTTTTGTATTTCCTCTTTAAGAGCTTCTACTTGTTTACCTGTGTTCTCCCGTATTTCTTTAAGGCAGTTATGTCCTCCTTAAAATTCTCTATTGGCATAATGCAACGTGATTTTAAATCCACATCTTGATTTTCTGGTGTGTTGAGGTATCCAGGACTTGCTGTGGTGGGAGAACTGGGTTCTGTTGATGCCAAGTAGTCTTGATTTCTGTTGGTAAGAGTCTTGCATTTGCCTTTCACTATCTGGTTATCTCTTGTTTTAGATGTTCTTGCTGTCTCTGGCTAGTGCTTATTCCTCCTGTGGGTCCTTCAGCCAATGTCAGCACTCCTGGGAGACCAGCTCTCTCCTTGCAGAATTTGTGTACAGAGGGCTCTGGAACAGCCTAAGTTCTGGGAGCAGATGGATACTGGAAGGAACCTGTCCCAGCTGCTGCAATGTTCTTGTATCCAGTGTGCTCCTTGCCCCCAACTCCAGATAGTTATTGGAGAGAAAGTGGCTATCTCACATCAGAGCCCAGGAGTGAAAACACTCCCGGGGAGAATAGATCTCTGTCAGGGTCTGGAGTCTGTGCACAGTAGGCTGTGGATCAGCCTCAGCTCAGGGGTGCAGATGGCAGACTGAAATGATCCTGTAGAGCATTACTTTTAGATCATAAAACCTATTCTTATGAATGTTGTCACTTGTGCTTTACAACAGACTGAGTTCTATGCTATCTTATGGCCAGGCCAATTCTGACACCCACAGGCATTATGTTTACTTCACTCAATATCCTTAGACTCTAAATTTTGGGCTTTATCTTCGAGTCAACACTACTCATTGTTGTGAAAGTAGCCATATGTACTTTGTAAAGAATCTCAATGTAAATATGGCTTGTCCACGGTAGTTCACGTGATTCCCAAAACAAAATACAACACTGCTCTTGCCCTGGTTGCCTCTCAGATGATCAAATTTGGAACATTTGAGCTAGATCTAACCTGAAAGCCTCTTTCCATCTGCGTAGCTTTCAAAGTACTATACAAGGTTCCAAGGGACAGAAGCAATCAAGATCCCTATCCATCAGGGACACCTATGTGTAACTTTGGGCTTTCCCATTCATGAATAAGTTCTCTGAAATAACAACTCAGAGACTTCTTATATATGAATTAATTCCTAGGCCAATAGCTGTGGCCCGTTTCCACGAGCTCATGAGTCAAGTCTCCAGTTTCAAGAGATCTAAGTCATGCCTTGTGGCTGGTTACCTTGTCCTCAGTTTCTTGTGCCTGTTTTCATTTGTGTCCAGGAGTATCATGCATGTCTGACTCAATCCCAGAATTTGTCTCTCTCTTTCTCCCAGATGTCCTATCTTCTAATTCTCCTTCAGCTCATTGCCCATTTTGCCTTTTATTGACAGGTAATGCTTCCGTTTAGTGTAAGACATTATCTCTACACCTATGAATCACAACAATGATGAGCATGGCACAGTTTATATTAAAGTACAGTAAGTGGAACACACATGAGAATGGCAACCAACAGCTATCAAACTGAACTCAAGGTCCAATCTACAGGAGAGAAATTATGCCTGGTACTAGAAACCCAATCAACTTCCCCAGTATTAAGGAGATCATGGATCTTAGAAAGGAATCTATACTGCCATTTTGCCAGGCCGTAAAAATTCCTAAATAAATTTTAAATTTTATTCTTATACCTGAAGATCAATGTATCTACTACTACACAGAAAGAAACATCTATTATAACTAATGGAGATGATCACAGAAAACCATAATAGAACATAATGCAGAAATAAATCACAGGGAGAACAGTCTCAATGGATACACCTACATCACAATTCTACACATAACACATCTGTGGCTCAGGGAACAGTGGAAGAGAGGGCAGAGATATTTAAAGAGTCAGAGTATCAGGATGTCTATTGTACAGCAGAATCTCCTAGAAATGGCTGCATAAAGACCTAAAAATGGCACTATCAACAGACATACTAACATGAAGTCCCAACCTTATAGGAAGAACTAAGTTGAGCTGGAGAGATGGCTCAGAGGTTAAGAGCATCAACTGCTCTTCCAGAAGTCCTGAGTTCAATTCCCAGCAACCACATGGTGGCTCACAATCAACTGTAATTGGATCTGATGCCCTCTTCTGGTGTGTCTGAAGAGAGCAATGGTGAACTCATATACATTAAATAAATAAATCAATCCTTTAAAAGAAAGAACGACAGTCAATGACTAACAGCTGAACGAGAGAGTATCAGCTTCCACAAAAGAGCCCTATAATTAGTTATTTAATACAAGGTGGTCATCCCTGAAGCCATATACACATAAACAACAATAATGGTCTCAGCACGTTTTCTTTGAAAATATATGCCTATATAACAATAATAATCAAAGAAAATGAGAGCATCCATTTGAAAATGAGGGTCATAGGAGAAGTTGGAGGGAGGGGACTTGGAAGGGACTGGTGTCAGGTTCAAAAAAATGGAATAATGCAATTATAGTTTAATTAAAACACACACATATAATTTAGAATACATAGAAAAGTCAATATGCTCATGTAACTTTTACCATTTTTCTTCTACATCTGACTTAAAGGGTTGAGCTGGCCATCTATCTACTCTTGATACTTATACAGTACTTTACTTTAAAGATTTTTATGTGGAAGGATAGAATAACTCAATAAGTATGAGACAAAGCTTTGAACAGTGCCCACCTTTTCCAAGAAAGCAGTGATTTCAAAAAATAAACACATTTCATCTCCGAAAGCATGTACAAGCTGCATCTGGGTAAACTTGAAACAAAGCCAATTTTCTATCCCTAGACTTTTACCCAATGCTCACACACTCGCTCTACAGTGTGCTGAGTGAAAAAGAGAGAGAAGATGTGAGGAGTTTTTGGTAAAGATGGGTATAAGGACAGGATTCAGAAGTATGTTGAAAATCAAAATACATTTCCAAACATATTGATGGCCACTCTAGTTTGTTAAAACAGGTCTTTGCAGATAACAGTGTTTAGCCTCAGAATCTACCATAAGTGCTTAAGTGTGCAACATAACATGAAGCAATAAGTGTTAACAGCATGAACAATATGTTGGCCATTTTCTTTGTTTATGATCATGAGAGAATGCGAGTGGAAAACAACTTGAAGGAATATTTATTTTTGGTCTATGGGATGAAATTTAAAAGTGGCAATTTTTTTTTCTGAACTAGCCCTCAAATAATTGAGTCAGAGACTTGTTGATTTATTCAATAAGCTTTATACTCAATAACTGAGCAGACATTACTAATTCTCTGTGCTGTCTAGCTACTTAACCAGTAACATGCCACAAGTTAAGTGCACTTAAGTGCGCTCCTTTTCTCACTCTGCTGTAGCTGTCTGTGCTCTTGAAAGACTCCCTTGGCAAGTCCTTCTCATGTACAACCTCATGGACCCCATCCTCTCATTCCTCCCCTGCCTTACGGTGAACTCTTTCTCCTGTAACCTCACCTGCCTCATGGCAGACTGCTTCTCTCTGGCTCTTCTCCCTTGGACCAGAAGCCCAGCCTCCCTTTCTCCTCTGCTGAGTCATTGGATGCTCAGACTTTTGATAACCAATCAGAGATAATTGGGGAGCAGCCTTTACCCAATATTGATCAAGAGATTCTTAAGCATTCATGACGATGACTATGCCCATGGCCAGACTGTAACTAGATCTTAAGGCACTGAAATCAGCATCAGAATACACAGTACAAAAGATCAACCTCCAACAGTTTCATACATTTCAGTCCATAATCACTTTGGTTCATTGCTTTTGGGTTCATAGTAGGGCAGCAATTACAGGAGAATCATGTGTTTTAAAGCAATTTACTTTGTAGTAGTTAGAAGGCACATAAGACACTGGAGACAAGATATATATCATTCTATCCCCAGAACTAGGTTCCACCTGCAATTTTTATGGTTTCCCATCAGCCCATTCAATTATTAACCCAACAGTTGATTCTCTGATGATATCAAAGCCCCTCCCCAATTCAATACATCTCCAAAGATGCTCTGCATGTTGTAATGTTAACATTTGAGCTTTTGAGAGACATTCAGCTATATATCACACAGGTAAGATGGAGAGAAAAGGCTGTGGTGCAAAGCAGATTTCAGGTATGTGTAGAAAAGAAAACAAGACTTCTTTCAGTTCCAAGTGTGAAAGTTCCAGGTAAAAAAAAGTGCTAATGAGATGGTTCAGATTCCTAACAGTCAGAGGGGAAGAGGCAGATGACCTCCCCCATTCTTCCTCCGTGCCCACTTTCCCAAACTCATCATCTTCATGTCTTCTTTACGCTTCCTATGCAGAACAGGGTTGTTTACTTACATTTTGGCCTTCTTAGGCACTTACTAGAGCAATGTTTTAATAATCAGGTTTGAAGGTATATGTTTAAATACCTGTTGATGTTTACTGGTATCTGATGTCATGATATTTGAAGATTTATTTTTACTTACGTGTACAAATATGTGCCTGTGCACATGTGTTCTGATATGGATACTGGATCTCTGGGAATATGTGAACTGGGAACTGAACGATGATTCTGTACAAGAGCAACAGGGGTTCTTAAGCACAGAGCCATCTATTGTGGCCCATAGTTGTCATGAAATTTAAGGGAAAACAACAGAGACTAACAGATCTCTGAAGAGGGACCAGCATCTTGTTCAACTGGAGTTAGAAAAAAAGGAGCATCCCTTTTGTTTTGTCTTCTGTATCTTTCTGGTGCCTTCCCTACACCTGCTTCTGATTAGCATTCAGCCTTGTCTTATGACCTATGTGGCTTTTCCATTTTCATGAATTCAACAGTTACAGATATTCTCATTTTTTCCATTTATCCTGAAATAGGGTTTCTGTGAAATTCACCATTGACCAAATCCTTTGGTTAAATGTTATCCTGAAGTATGTTACTTTCCCATTGACATTTTGAACTGCCAGATGGCAATGCCAATTGTGATGGTAACTATAACTAAAGAGAGAAATTTCATAATATAACTATTCCATTGGTGATCTTAGATGTTAAAGAAACAGAGTCAGGAGAATCATGGGTCAATGGTATTACCCATAGGAAGTTTGTTGTTCCTGAAAATGAAACTAGCCTTTTCATCTAATTAAACTGTGTAACAAATATCTAGACATAGTGTCAAGGTAACATTATTAAAAAAAAAAAACTGTAGGAGAGAGAGCAAACCACTTGATTGTCTTGTTTGTTAAGCTACAAAATGCTTAGTTTATTTATAACTCATTTTACCAATTTGTAAAAGTAGACATATGGACTAAAATATCAGAGGTTATTTTAAGCACTCGTATTCTATGGTTGTATATTATAATTATGGGGCTTATGCAATCTTTACATGAAAATAATGCAATTATCTTCTAGGGTGAGGAAAATTAACATGAATTAATATCCCCCAAAAGACATTTATATTAAGGCAGCTCTGATCATTCTCTATGAGCGCCCCTGGTAGAACAGCAGCTTTCTTTTCCTTGCATAGTATCTGCTGAAAGGCCAGGTCTATAGTAAGGCTAATTAAAAGAAGATATGTTTGCAAAGAAGAATTTGGAATCATACAGGATATGTTTATTCCAGGGGAAAATAGAAACTCATGCAAATTAACAAGATTATTGACTTTGAAAATAGCATGTTATTGATTCACAAAACAAGTACTTAGATTTTAATAACTTAATAGCTCCAGAAAAGGGAAGGATGATACTTGCTAAGATACATTTTTATTTCTGAAGGAATGTTTGCAGTAAGATTACAAGAAGGACGAGTTGAAACGAGCTTACCCATTTGCTTCTGCCTAGAGGCCTGTTTGGAGAAGTTCAGAATTCAACAGGTCCTCACTTGTCTCTTAAAATGCATTTGTTGTTTAAATAGGTTTGAAATAACTTTCCAACAGTACAATATGAACACCTTTAAATTTTCCTGTCTAGTTAAAGTCAAATATTCAGACACACACACACACACACACACACACACACACACACACACACACACACACTTTTCCTTTGTCTTTTTGGATTTAGGTTACACTTCATGCGACTCTTGGACCTGTTGGGGGTACATTACATTTTGGCTTGTTCATAGGAGATTGTTAGAAATAATTTTTGGTTTGTTTTAGAAAAAATAGACACTATTGATTCTAAATGATCTCATTTTGTGAAAAGAACAGAATACAAAGAATGATTATCTAGCCCTTCCCAGTTTAAGTGATATGGAAATACAAACCTGAACTCAGCATTTTTTTCTTTATCAAATTTAATTTCAAAGAATGACACATAACATTTAAGGATAGCAAAAGGTTTGACCTTGTGAACAAATGAATCAACAAGAGCAATGAGCACGTAATTTTAGAAAGGAGTTCAGTGCTGTCTGGCTGCCCTGAAGCATCTGGTCACTATAGATCACGAAGTTCTTCCTGTAGCTTGATTTCTCCATGTGTTGAGCCTGTTAGAGTTAAAGGCTACAGTCTGGGGGTTTGAAAAATGTGCTGGTAAATTTTTACTGCTACCAATGTTAAAACACACATGTAAATATTTTATAAGTAATAGATAACCTATAGCAATTCGTTTGCTCTATCTGAACCATTCAAGCAGAAATGATAGTGTCTTGGGAAAAACAAACTGAGAATAGTTCTCTCTTATTTCCCTAAAAGAAAAGAAGGACAAGAATCTTCTGGATGGGGAAGATTGTGGAATCTAGAGGCTATCACATTTATGACAAGTATATTGAGCATTAGTAAAATTATATATTTGGTAGCTGCTATTTCACAGTGTTACTATACAAAAGCAAGGATAAAATCTAAGGGCTTCACAGTGAGAATCAAAAAAAAAAAAAAATCCCTTTTGACTTGATCCATGGTATAAACAATTCTAAGGGATTCCATGGTATTTCCTTCAATGGTGATTTCTATGGCATTGTGTGTGTGTGTGTGTGTGTGTGTGTGTGTGTGTTCTTTGAGTGTATTGATATCTTTCCTTACTACAACTTCAACTCTAATCACATCCTTTCCACTGGTAAACAACTCTGCTCGGGATGGGCACTCTTTATGGAAATGCTACTTACAACTGTCTTGACTGCAGGTTATAAGGGATTATGTGGGGATAGGTCATTTTACATGAATTTTGCAAGTAAATATTTGCAACCAAACAATAGAATTAAGAAAGCTACCTCCAAGAATTACCATGATTCCTTTCATTTATTGGATTCTGTAACAGTTTCAGCAACAACAGCTTTTTTGTTGCCTACTGCAGCACTAGTTACTGGAACACAAAGAGGTCTCAAAAATGGCTAGCATGGGTATTGTGAGCCTTTTTCCTAATATCCACTTATCAGTGAGTAGTACCATGTGTGTTCCTTTGTGACTGTGTTACCACACTCAGGATGATATTTTCTAGTTCCATCCATTAACCTACAAATTTCAGAATTTCAACGACTTTAATAGTTGAGTGGTATACTCCATTGTGTAAATGTACCACGTTTTCTACATCCATTCCTCCATTGAGGGACATCTGGGTTGTTTCCAACTTCTTACTATTATAAATACAGCTGCTATGAACATAGTGGAGCATGCATCCTTGTTATATATTAGAGCATCTTTTGGGTATATGCCCCATTTTGTTATGGCTGGGTCTTAAAGTAGAACTGTTTCCCATGTTTTGATTGATTTCCAGAGATGTTGTCCCACATTACAATCCCACCAGCAACGGAAGAATGTTCCCCTTTCTCCACATCCTCAGCTGCCACTTGAGTTTTTATCTTAGGCATTCTGATTGGTGTAAGAAGGAATCTCAGGGTCTTTTGATTTGCATTTTCCTGATGAATAAGGATGTTGAACATTTCCTTAGGTGCTTCTCAGGCATTTGAGATTCCTAAGTTGAGAATTCTTTGTGTAGCTCTGTAAAGGACAACTTTTGAGAGTTAGTTCTTTGACATTTTTGAGGCTAGGTCTGTTTTGTTATTCCTAGTGGGTTACATACTGCAAGTTAACTGACCTATGAATGTCTGAGTAATCGTCCTGTTTCCCTCTCTAATCGCACAGTAGAAGTGCTGGAATGATAACTGTGTACTACAGCATCTGGGCTTTTTATTTTTTTCAACTTTTTCAATTTTTTCACAACCCTGAGAAGAAAGACCAAAATGTGGATGTCTCAATCCTACTGAGAAAGGAGAACAAAATAAGCATGGGAGGTAGTGGGAAGGAGTAACCTGTGAAGGAGAGAGAAGAGGGAGAGAAAAGGAGGCAGGATCAGGTCTGGGAGAAATACAGAGGGTCAGGAAATTGAGCAGAGGTATGTAGCAGTGGGAGATGGGAAACTGGAGGTAGCCACTAGAAAATCCCAGGTGCCAGGATAGTAAGAGGCTCCCAGGATGCATTGAGGATGATATTAGCTGAAATACCCAGCAAAGGGGAGAGAGAACCTGTAGAGACCATATCCAGAGGTTAGGCATGGCCCAGACAAAAATATTAACCCAGAATTGCTCATGTCTAAAGGAAATACCGGGACAAAGAGTGGAGCAGAGACTGAAGGAAAGGCCATCTAGAGACCGAACCACCTAGGGATCAATCCCATCTGTAGCCACCAATCCCAGACACTATTGCTGATGCCAAGAAGTGCTAGCTGTGAGGAGCCTGGTATAGCTGTCCCCTGAGATGTTCTTCTACAGGCTGACGAATACAGATGCAGATGCTTGCAGCCAACCTTTGGACTGAGCATGGGAACAACAATGGAGGAGTTAGGGGAAGGACTGAAGGAGCTGAAGGGGTTTCCAACCCCATTGGAAGAACAACAATATCAACCAACCATACCCTCCCCCCCAGAGCTTCCAGGGACTAACCCACCAACCAGAGTACACATAGAGGGAACCATGGCTCCAGCTGCACATGAAGCAGAGGATTGACTTATCTGGAATCCACAGGAGGGGAAGCTCTTGGTTCTGTGGAGGCTTGACACCCAAGCATAGGGGAATGCTAGGGCAGTGAGACTGCGGTGGGTGGATGGATGGGTGGTTGAGGGAGCACCCTCATAGAAACAGGGGGAGGGAGAATGGGATAGAGGATCTGCAGAGGGAAAGCTGGGAAGAGGGATAACATTTGAAATGTAAATACATAATAGAACCAATTTAAATTTTTTTAAATGGCCTGCTTGATTAGGAAAACTACTAATATTGTAGAAAATTTTAGATGAATCAAAAGATGGCTGAATTAAGGAGCACAGTTTTACAAAAGAAAGTTACTATAGATTATGGCTCCAACATAATCTTGGTTGCCTACAATTTCCTGGTACATGTTGATTAAATGTGTCATATTGTCCTCATGCTATGATGGTGAAATGAATGATTTCCATATAGAGAGAGACAAAGGTCTCTTAAGTGACCTTTGGGTGGGCATGCTGACTAAGATTGGTGTCTACTATCCTTGGTCCTTTATTAACTTTTCTTATAATTTGTTTATGCTCACATTCAGCCATGGATTCTGTTACAGCTGCATTTTTTTCCCTTTAGAAATGGAGAGATACAGGAGGCAAAGCTCAGATAAAGCATCAAGAAAAGAGAAGAAATGGCTGACCCCTGTTCACCTAAAAGGCTGGAGTGAATTTTTCTATTCTATTCTATAGAGCCATCTTTCACCAAAATCTACCCAAATCCTGAGCATTGTTTAGGCCCTGGTCCTGAGCCTTGTCTCTCAGTGAATATATCCCATCCTCATGAAAGTTCTCCCATGTACTTTGCACCCTCAAGTAACAGAACCCATCCTCATCCTTATTACAAATCCTTCTTCCTTGGCTTCTTGCCCTGAACACTGTTTCTCTGTGAATAAGAGCCCATTCCTATGGGAAAGTAACAGATGTTTGGCTCTAAAGATATATTTTATGAAGGTTTGCTGTAGCTATCTCTGAAGCTTTGTTGTTATAATCATCACATTGAGACTTTCCCCCAAAGCTTTTCTCTTTTTAATGTCTAAGAACAATAACTGCTTGGTCAGACTCTGGAAGATTTTGACCAAGCATCAGCAAAAGTGGTGTTGACCTGAGTTTCATTCTTCACCTCACCTGGATTGTTTCCTGGCTGGCCATGACACTCGAAGGAACCCCAACAACTGTTTAGTATTAAACTTGCTTCCACAGTTAATTTATCTCCATGACATGTGCAATTTCTAAATTATGAGAAATATGTTTAGAGAGGCAATCTTTCTTTACTGAAGTAGTAGTGACTTCTACATATTTTGTTCAGTAATCTCATTACTTCTCTTGGAGTAGTTACTGCAGTGTAGGCAATTAAACTGTATGTGTTTTAGTTTGAAAATTCTCAATGAAGAAAATATATGCAGAAGACGTTATCTTAGTCCGTGTCCCATAAAGGGAAGGGTATATTTGGTGGTTTTGTGTCTAATTAGTTTGGCCTCAGGGTACCTGACTTTAAACAATAAATTTTCAGTCATAAACCTTGAAAGTTACTTTAAAAATATTAATTTTTTATCAGTAATTTTTATACAGTTAAACAGAGGATTTGATTGTTGAAAAACAGCCACATATTATATAACCAGTTACATGCTGAAATAAGAACAAAGCCCCGACTTTCTGGGTCCCACAGGAGAACTCTCAATTTCATGGCATTATTTGAAACACAAAGTATTTAATAATTCCTTTAAACTATTGTAACTAGATCACTCAAATTCTTCTTCTGTCTAAACACAGTCAAATGAAGAAACTAGAACTGGCCATTGCCCATTTAATGGGAGATGAGGTGTATTTATTCTCTTAACTGAATATCCTGGGATTTTTCTGCAAGCTTCTACCTTAAGAACAGCTACAATACATTTCGACCATAGCACTTTCCTCAAAATTTATTTTTCCTCTGACTACACTTTCTACCAGAAATGTGCCCGTAAGCATTTGTTTTGAAATAAAGAGCACAATTCCGTTCTCTGCTTTTCCATTCTCTCTCTCTGTGACGTTGGAAGTGAGAAGGGCTAGATTTCTGGGCTCCTGGATTTGTTTCTCCCACTTTTTTGTATACTGACATCTTAACCTGCTTTTTTTGCTCCATGAGTCTGTTACAAGTGGAAAAGGTTGAGGCAGAGTAAAATCTCTATAGTTTATGAAATCTTTGAAGCCACATAAACACTCTCTGCCCAAACTGGGATGTTGCAGCACTTGGTCACATCTGTCTCCTTTGTTGCTTGAAAAGTGAAAGCTCACATTCTTATATACATTGCAATTCCATGGAAGCCACAGGGATTTGGTGGAAAATGAAAATATTTTAAGTCATTTGCACTCATCACAGATAGCAGAAGTTGTTCATAGTATATATGTCAGACTCACTTCCATAGAAGCAGTGCTCCTTTTTTGACTTAATTCCCTCTTCTTGACTGGAATGAACATCTTGAGGTTTACACAGCATAATCTGTGTTATAAAGATTATCAAGAAAGTGTTTTGCTTTTGATTTTTTAAAAACCAAACTATTGGCACATTTTACTGCATGATCCTGAAGCTTTATTTAATACATTCCACAGCATGCTGGATAACTCACTTGTGATCCCAAAGTAGAGTTTCTTTAAATGACCTCCAACTTTTTAAGAGAAGAATAAAGGAAATAGTCACTGATTTATTCACCTACCAACTAGGAGCTCCTGCTATGTGTTAGGCCCCGTTCTGAGGAATATATGGAAAGGATCTGGATCTCTAATCTCTGTTTTTGTATGCAATTTCACCGTTTAGCTTGTTTTTGAGATACATTGGAGATTAGCATGACAGGTGCCAGTTAGGTACTGAGACCATAAATGGAAGTCATCACTGGAGATAAAGACTTGGAGGTCCTCTTGCTTATGAATAGTTGGCTATTGAGCTTTTGGTCGGTTCTGAAGGAACAAATAGTCGACATCAGCAATAATATTATAGAGAGGTTACACTGAATGGGTAAAGTAACGAACGAAAGAGGAAACTTCTACAAACTAACCCTAATCCTAACCCTAATTCCAACCCTAATCCCAACCCTAACCTTAATCAACCATATTTGACAGATTGAATATAACCAATGAGATCTGAAGCCGAGAGACAGCAGGGCTTTGTGTAATAGACATTGTTATGTTAAACATCCCGCTCATTCATTACAAACTTGTTCAGATCACTTCTTTACATTTCTGCATGTTTCCACATTTGGTAAAGGTTGTACCCGTGAAGGCAAAAACATATTTTTGGTCTTTTTGGGAGAATGTTTTACTTTTTAAATATTTTAATTTATTATCTTGTAAGTTTATAAAGTATATCTTGATTATACTCTTTCACCTACCTCAGCATTCTTAAAACAAAACACAAAAGACAATACACACACACACACACACACACACACACACACACACAAAACCAATGAGCCAACCAATCAACCAACCAACCAATCAACCAAATGTAAACCTGGAGCCCTAGCTTGTTGACTTCTCCTAACCATGCAGCCTCCCCTGAAGTGTAGTTGATAAACCCAGCGTAACTCCATTGAAGAAAGCTAATTTTCCCTCTTCCAGCAGCTATTAACTGTGACAATCTTCTTGGCTAGGAGGAGAACTTTATGGTCACCTCTCCTCCTCCATTTGTCTGGCTTGAGTTTGTACAGATTTTGTGCACACTGTCACAGACTTTATGAATTCATACACGAATCTCCTCTATTGTGCCAGGAAAATGCAGTTGTCCTAAAGTTGTTTACCACCTCTGGCTCTAGCAATCTTTCCACCCCTTCTTTCAAACATATCTCAGAGGCTGGAGGGCACTGTGATAAAGACAAACCATTTAGGACTGAGGACTCCTAAGTCTCCTAAGCTCTATCCCCCACCTATGGGTAACTTGTTAATTATGATGTACTTCAGTAGGAAGCTGCTCTGGTGGGAGTTGAGAGAAGCTCTGATATATGCTGTAGCGGCAATATGCTGTTAGGAGAGTCATTTACTGTTATGTCCATTAGAAGAATTGAGTGGTAGATATTTTTCCCCTAGAAATCATAATTGTCTATGCTCAGGCTCTTCACCTCATTAATAGAGCAGGCCTTACAACCAATAACAAAGTGGTTAGTTATTACCCTAGCATTACTGCCACTATCACTCTACTATCTTTCAGGCAATGTTTACTACAGTATACAGGGTCAGTAGCTGAGTGCGAATGGTGAGTACTTTTTCCCTGTGTATGAAGTACATACACCTTCATCACTATAAACACTAACTAGTCAATAGAGGCGAATCTTCCAGTTGAGTGCCAGATCAATTTCTTCTTGTCCCATGCCATAGGCATGTGGTGATACAATAGGGTCTTCTGTCGAGTTTTGGAGAATAACCAATAACATTGGACTTTAATGTGTGTGTGTGTGTGTGTGTGTGTGTGTGTGTGTGTGTGTGCGTGTTTGCACATATCTTCTGTCTATCTGTCTATGAGATTCCTTGAGAGAATTCTAAAGGACCTCACAGAGGCAATTTCTAAATAGATGCTATGTATAATCAGTCTTTTATGGTAGATCTCATTTCAGAGATTCATATTTAGGTTGATACAACATGACACAGTGGCTTCCACCAGAGAAGACTTGTAAGCAAGTTGTCCCTAAGCAGGTTTTACAAAGTAGACAACTGGATCTTATGTTCTACTAAGCCTAATCTCAGTTCTTGTCATATGACCTGAGAAGTTTGAGATCACAATTGTGATCTCAATCTCCTACCATCCTGAGATCACAATTTATGTAGTTATTATGACATACGTGGTAACTGTGTAAGGCATTTGGCCTATCTTAGAGGAAATAACTTAAAACATTAATTTTGGCACAAATATGGTTATTGTCAGATGATGTTATCACACTTTCGGTGCCTGGACTATTTCTGGAATCCAAACCAGTATGTGTTTTTGTTGCTCGTTTTTTTGCATCAAATTTGATGCTACTACATAAAAGCAATGGCTTGTTTCTTTAAAATTAAGATGATTTAAATACAATGAAGTTCTATATCAAGAGCTTTCTATAACATTGACTATACTGTCAACAGATATGCCCTCCTTAATAAAGAAAGAATGCATTGGAAAAAAAGAAGAGAGAGAGAGAGAGAGAGAGAGAGAGAGAGAGAGAGAGAGAGGGAGAGAGAGGAAGGAAGGAAGAAAGAAACAACAAAACACCCAAAACAAAATAAAANAACAGATATGCCCTCCTTAATAAAGAAAGAATGCATTGGAAAAGAACAAAAGAGAGAGAGAGAGAGAGAGAGAGAGAGAGAGAGAGAGAGAGAGAGAGAGACGAAGGAAGGAAGAAAGAAACAACAAAACACCCAAAACAAAATAAAACAAAACAAAATAAAACCAAGCAAAACAAAGATGGCCTTTCCAGCACAGAAAATAAGGAAACTCAGTTAACTCAGTGTGTGTCTGCATCTGTATGCGTTTCTCCTAACTTTTTCTGACTTTTCTCCCCATAGGTTCGTTTTGTGCCATTCAAAAGATTTGCTTTTGCTTTTGTCTTATTTATATTTATTTCTTAGATGCCTGCTTGCTGTTTAACTAGAGAGAAATGATGTGAAACTCAATGGAAGGGGAGGAACTTAACAGGAGTTGATGGAGGGGTAATGGTAATCAGAATATATTGTATGAAAAACTATTTTCAATAGAAGAAACAAAAGCAGCTTCACACCTTCATTATTGCATAGTTAAATGTCGCTCAAACATTAGCTCTGCATTTTAAAAATAAAGGTTCTTGGGTTCAACTGAAACTCTGCATTGCAAATACTGCCTTATTCAGTTGCAACTTCCAGATCTGAAGTTTCTATCCTTCCTATGTTTGAGGTTTCAACCTGATGATTGGATGCTTTTCAGTGGTTTACAAAACTAAATATGATGTCAATCACTGTGAATTGGAGATTTGACTGCTCTATACTCAAGTTCCTTGATTAAAAAAAAAATCTAAAATCTTTATGACAGATGTGATAATATATGATTGGAAAGTGAGTGTGCTTCAGTCCACAAATGTAAATGGTATTACTCTTGTGTTCAATTAAATTGTGACCATTATCCTAACAGAGATAATGGAATAGTGTCTCTTGGATCAATCTTAATACAGCTTGGGAGATGGGTAGGGTGAAGCAAAAGACCTGTCTCCTTGTTTCTTAGAAAGGCAACTAAAGAGTTAGTGAAGCATTTGATGGACTTTGATCATGAATTTGATATTGGGTTCCCTAACTGAGCTTGTCATATAGCTGTGATGATTTATTGAAGTCTTTGATCATGCTACTTCATGTAGGAGAAACTCCTGGGACAACAGTGAAAACAAAACCCAAGAATCTGGAGACTCTTTTACATTTTTTTTTTTTTATAAAATAAATACCATTTGAATTCAAAGCAATCCTGCAGATATAAGAAGAGGAGTCTTTACATGAAAACATTCACACAAAGTCTCCTGTTTCTGTGCTGAACACCTGAGGCTACCTTACCTGTCAAGATGTTAAATTTATTTATTGCCTCCTAAGGACACAAATTTGACTAAACTCAAATTGTTACTTTACACTCATGTTACAGTTGTAATTTCTTTGGCAATATTAAATGGACCCAGAGGCCTTTTCCCTACACATAGTCTCTATTGGAGCCTTAGAAGCTGCCTTCTTTTACTTGATGAAGGAAGGTGCTGCAAGTAGTTGCTAAGACCATTCATTTTCAAAGTGCTATAGCACCATTATTCTCCACTCATACTATCTATATAAACTGGTCTAATATTTTTAAAAAACCATCCTACTTTATATTTAAAGTATCTCAATGCTTAGCTTTAAAAAGACAAACAAACAAACAAACAAACATAGTTTTTGAATTTTCCACAGGTCCTTTGTATCTAAGGCTCCAGTAGTAGAATTTTATATTTTGTTTGCAGAAACATTTGCTCATTTGCTTCACACACATGTGGGCATCACAACTCTAATCAGGCTCATTAACCCACTTCAGATAAATGCAATTTTATGACTCAGTGGAGGTTAGAATAATATTCAATAGGTAGCACTTCATTTAGTCATAAGTCACTTGAAGGAGACTCTTTCATATGTCAGGTGAGACACTTTGCATTATTTAATATACTGAAGAATTAAACTGCTTATTATATATGTTTAATAAGTACTCATTATTTATTATATTATTAATTTAATTATTCTATTTATTTAATATATTTAATAAATATCCTTACTGTTTTTATTTATTTTAAAATTATTTAAGAAATATATCATTTCTTGAATTAATATATTTAAGAATTAATTATTTAATATATTTATATATTTATTTATATTTAATTATATTTTATTAATATATTTAAGAATTACATTTAACAAATATATTAATTATATTTGAGAAATTAAGAATTATATTTAAAGATTATTTAGTTTCTGAACTATATTGTATATAAATATAATATGTTAATATTGAATATTAACATATTAAATATATTAATTAATAAATTTAAGAAATATTAAGAATCTTAGAAATAGTTGAAAGAAAGTTGCATTTGTGAAATATAATTTAGTAACAATCTGAGGAACAATTATAAATACTTAAAATGTGTTCTTGGGCAGATAGAAGGGTAATGGGCTTGTAATGTGCTCCATGAAAAGGCTATGGGTTTTCTTAGGATTTTTGGACATTCTGTAAAACAATTTTGCCCAACACTTTTTACTGCCTACAACAAAAGTTAATCAGTTTTATTGTAAAGTTTCTTGATATTTAGATTATGTTTAGGACACAGTGATATATTCATAGAGGTCAAATAATGAAAAGCTGAGGCATTCAAGGATAGACTTTCATTTACAATTCCCTTCCATGACCATCCCCATACACAGGTAATGTGCTCCTTCAATGCGAGCAGAAAGGAAAAAGGGAGCTATAGCTAAAGAGGCATAGTATTTTAAAATACATAGAATATGGACCTATTTTATTGCTGTTCAAAACAACATTTAAGTATTAAAAAAATGACTACTCTCAATCCAAGTTCACAATCTCATATTCAGTTGATAACTGAGAGGGCTTTATTTGTGAAAGTGGTTTGGCTGTCAATGCCTGTGATGCCTTGAACAATACCGTCTTACTATCAAGCTCAGAAGCCAAGAACTGTAGCTAAAGCTTGTATCAATTATGGGTCTCTGGGACCAAGAACTCCAATGGTTGTATCCCAGAATGGCAACATAGACCTATCAATACAATAGTTACACAAATGTTATGATTATAACCAACTGTTTTCTGATTTTATTTAAGAGTTGCTGCACAGTAAGAAATACATGCCTGTTACTGTAAGTCTGAAAGGCTGTTGCTGGACAGCTTACAGACTCCAGGTATGAAACTCCTAGTGCAATTTAGCTAAATGGACATAGCATCAGACTGCCCACTAATTTCATATCTCTATACCTACACATTTGTGCAGCTCTCAGACATCATCGGAGACATTTCAGTGTACAGTGGATGTTCGTGAACACGAAAGCTCACAACTCGTAAAAAATAAGAGAATAATTGCTTGTGGAATGCTTAGCCACAAATAGGACATCCATATCATACCCCTCTCCCATCCTCATGAGCTATGAAAGTAGAGAGCGAAAAGCTTGAGAACTAGGTATTGGAGAGGACTGCATCCAAGTTTATCAAAACAAGGTCTTCTTTACGGGACAGGAATACTGCATTCATGAACTTAACAACAGTTATTGCCTGCACAAGACCTGCACAAAATGAAGCCAAACCCATACTCTAGTACAGAAGGGGAAATGAGTTCATGACTCTATCTCAGCTGAGTAGATCTGTATGGTTAATCTTTTCTGAGGGAGAGACTGTCAGTTATCTTTAAAAGTGATGCCATAGAAGGTGGCATCTACTCTAGTAGATGACTCCACACACATAAGTACATGGAGAGCACAATTGGCCTTGGTAGGACATTACACTAAGGAAAAATATAAGAAATGAGCTAAAATGGGGGAGTAGGTAAGTAGTGGTGGATCTAGGAGGCGTTAAATATAGCATATAAAAGAACAATACAATTATGAATTTAAAGTAGTTAGATAGATTCTGGATTGGGTCTCCATGCAACATGTATATGCAACACATACAAGTATATGTGAGTATCTTTGCTTGCATTGGGGAATCACATGATTCCTTGGACATATAGTAAAGAACATGAGAGTAAGGATGGAAGTTCTGTGTATGTATGCAAAAGAAGGTTTCTGTTTGTCAGAATGTAAGGTTGATCTTTTCCCCTCCTGATACTAGAACCAAGGAAAATCATTTGGTTCTCTTTGCTAAATACCGTGCATGGATCTTTAATCTAAAAAAAAAAAAAAAAAAAAAAAAAAAAAAAAAAAAAAAAAAAAAAAAACCTAAACAAAACAAACAGAAAAACCCTGTTTAGATGATGTCTCCTCTTTCTTGGTACTTGTGACCGCATTGAATTTGACTTGTACTGTCATACTTGTACTGTCATACTTGCAGTTCTGTTCCTGAAAAATGTTACCCCTGTTCTAGACTTGTGTCTCTGTCTTTGCTTCATGCTTCCTGGATTATGGATTATTATTTCTACTTCTGCTCGATATCTCCTCTTGCTTTCCAATCCAAAGGCCTCCAGTCAATTTGTTTTCTTGTGAGGTCTTGTCTTGTATTTTCGTCTTTCTTTCTTTCTTTCTTTCTTTCTTTCTTTCTTTCTTTCTTTCTTTCTTTCTTTCTTTCTTTCTTTCTTTCTTTCCTTCCTTCCTTCCTTCCTTCCTTCCTTGCTTCCTTCCTTCCTTCCTTCCTTCTTTCTTTCTTTCTTTCTTT
>NC_034592.1:34745571-34778599 GCF_900095145.1 Mus pahari | reverse complement strand
TTTTTTTTTTTTTTTTCATGGATAGCTCCTTGCTGCCCCCTCCTGGTTGAGACTGCATTTAAATCTTCATTTTATAGTAAGCCTTGAGTCAATCATGTGCTGTATGGAATTATCAGTCTTTGGGGACCAAAAAAGATGATTTTCTTATCTTCATGGTTTCTTCATGTTCTCCCATTCTTATTTTACTAGTAACAACTTTCAATTTTGTTAAATCTCTCTCTATATATCATTATATATAGAATATACATGTATATATCTATGTATATTTACACATATACACACAACACACATAAAATATATGTTTTATATATATATTTGCTCCATAAATATGAAAACTCTTCTCTTTAGTTTAATTTTGAACATAAAATATATTATTAATTGTTACTACAAAATGCACACTTAATTTAGGAAATTTGAGACACACTGAAAGGCAGAAGAACAGCAAATATCTGTAACTTAGCTATGACCCCAGAGATGAATGAATTATTAGAACATTATATTATTATATTATTAGCCCAAACCAAAGAAATAAAACAGTAAGTTGTGTGTTTAGTGAAAGATTCTATCTCAAGGGAATAAGGCAGAGTGATAGAGGATAGTGTATATCTTCTTCTGGCTTCTGCATGCAAGCCCAAACACATACACCCACACACACATGTGTATCTAATGTATGCCTCAACACACACACACACACAAACACACACACACACACACACACACACACACACACACACACACACCAGGAAACAAAATGTTGTAAGAGGAAAAATAGATTAAAGAAAATGCTAGGCTGCTTTGAACTTATTCATTTTTGAAAAACAACAAACATACTTTTAAAACAAGAAGGAAGACCCTCGTGTGGATACTTCATTCCTCCTTAGAATAAGGAACAAAATACCCATGAAAGGATATAGGTACAGAGAAAAAATTTAAAGCTAAGACGAAAGGATGGACTATCCGGAGACTACCCTATCCCGGGACCTAACCCATCATCAGCCACCAAACCCAGATACTAATGCACATGCCAGCAAGATTCTGCTGAAGGGACCCTGATATAGTGACCTCTTGTGAGGCTATGCCAGTGCCTGGCAAACACAGTGGGGAGAGGGAATTTGTGGAGCCCACCTCCAGCAGGAAGACAGGACATGCATAGTATGTACTCACTAATAAGTAGATATTAGCCCAAAACAACAACAGCAACAAACAACAAGTGCAGAATACCCAAGATACAGTCCACAGAACTCAAGAACCCACCCAATACCATCAAGGGAGGGATGGGGTTGCCATCCCATGGTCATATCTCTGACCCATAATTGTTCCTGTCTGAAAAAATTACAGGGATGGAAATGGTGAGCAGCCTGAGGAAAGGAAGGTCCAGCGACAGGCCCAAAGTGGGATCCAATTCAAGGGGAGGTCCCAAGGCCTGGCACTATTACTGAGGGTATGTACTGCTCACAAAAAGGGATCTATCATGAGTTATTCCTGAGGGACCCTGGCAGGCAGCTGAAAGAGTCAGATGCAGATGTTTGCATCCAACCAATGGACAGAAGCAGCTGACCCCTGTTGTTGAATTAGGGAAGGCTGAAAGAGGCTGGGGAGGGAGACAATCCTGTAGGAGGACCAGCAGTCTTAATTAATCTGGACCCCCAACATCTCTCAAACCCTGGACCACCAAACAGGCAGCATACACCAGCTGATATGAGGCCCCCAACATACATATAGTAGAGGACTTCAGGTCTGTGTTCATTCAGGAATGATGTACCTAACCCTCAAGAGACTGGAGGCCCCAGGGAGTTTAGAGGTCAGGTGGGGTTGGGGTCATCCACGGGGAGACAGGGTGTGGTGGGGAGGAAGGATGGGATGTGGATGGGGGGAGGGTATGAAATATGGAATGTAGAAAATAAATTATAAAAAAATTAAATTTAAAAAGTAACAAAAATTTTAAAAATTTAAAAATTAAGAAATGAGAAAATGAATCATGTTTCTCACATGGAAATACAACTTTCATACAAAAAGGAAGAGAGGTGTGGAAGCATATTACAGCTGATACATTACCACTCCATTGAAGCCCACATGGCGTGTTGTTTGCTTGCTATGCAGAGTCAGATATACAATTTATGGGCAACTTATTAATTGTGCTGAGTGATTAAGCACTCTGCTTGGCATTTGGTTCACATTGCTGAGTGTCATACAGATCCTATTTTATAAAACCTATTTATTAGATTTGAACAAAAATATGGCCACAGTGATTCCTAGGACATTTTATTATAGAGTCATGGTATAGGAAGCACTTAGAAAAGGGCATTAAATTATCATTTATTGATAAGAAACTAAACTTGGTGAATTAATTTTTTATTTATACATTAACCTTTAATAGTCATTTAACTTCAGAAATAGTCATAGACCTCTGGTCTTTCCATATCTTCCAGTTAAGATATTCAAAAATCAATCTTTTCATTTCCAGAAATAAATCTCATATGATCACGTCATTTCCCTGATTAGAACTATTTAATGTCTATCAATCATCCATATGGTATAAATATAAGTGCCTTTGCTTGTAAGCAAGGCCTTTCATAATGTGACTCTTTTCCTTAATCTTCTATTGTTTCCTCCATTTCTTCTCAAGTTAGCTCTATAAATACTAAGTTTACCAGACATTAACACTGTCATATTCACATCCTACAAAAGCTATTCTAGTATCTGTAGAATCCTCTCTAACTCCTCCATTGGTACTTCTTGCCTCTTCCTTGAGCCTCTTAGCTTCACTTAGATTTAAAATACACAATTCTTCTCTGTTTACCCAAGCTTGTAGATGCACTTTCATTCTAAGAGAAATAGGCTTCTACTGTGTGTGGCTCTTCTCTGACAACGTTCATTTATCAACTCCTCTAATCCTGTAATAACTTTGAAAAACTCATCATTTCTTACATTTCTATTTTGTATGGTCTGTGCTTTCAGGTTTATAGAAACTACAACAGTGATCTTCCCCACATTTTTCTTTATCTATGTATGAAAACATTTGAAATCGGTCAATAGACCAGACTCCTGGTCTCATGCAACTTTAGACAGTCTCAGTCAGCTCATGTCTTCATTCTGCCCACATTAGTTTCAAATACTGACTTTTCTTTAATCTCCTCTATGCTTCAAGATATATTTTAAGGTTTTAGTGTAAGGTTTAAATGACAGTAAATCTTGAATTCTAACAAACTATGTAAAAAGCTTTTCAAAAAGTATATCATTTTTATTTTTAAAATTATACATTCTGTAATAGGCATGAAAGCAAAATAAGATGAAAATAACATCATCAAGATGTAGGAAGATAGCCTGATACTTTGTTCCATAATTCATGCATATATTTATGTCCTGTGTGTTCTCTCTCTCTCTCTCTCTCTCTCTCCCCTCTGTGTGTGTTTGACACTTGTGTGTTTCTGCTTTTTCATAATGAATACAAGTGAACTCATATTCCACCTTATTTTTTATTAGTCAAATTTGTTCTTTCACAAAGAACATGCTATTGAATGTTCTGGTCACATTATTTTTAGGCAGGTCTCTTACTGAACTTTTGGCTAGTGTGGTTGATCAGCTAGCCCTGGGCATCTGTGAGTTACTATCTTCCCCCTTTTCTGCCAGACAAGAGGTTATAGGCTGCACTTTGATTTTGTAATTGGACTTAGCTCCTTATATTTGCCCATCAGTCAGTGTAACCTTTGAGCCTTCTGCCAGTCACTAATATCTTCTTTAATAATTATGTCACAATACTTTAGCTATGACTTAAGTATCAAACATGAATATATCTTGCTATGATCAATCAACAAACTAACATCTGAAGTTCTCTCTATGTTGACAAAGAACTGCAGTCCATTCAGTTTAAAGATGGATCAGGTTTATTAGTTATTGATCTGAGTTGACCTAAATGCAAGGCATTTTTTTCACCTTATTGTTTTCTCACAGCAACAAGATCTTGAGACTCCAGGATAAGGGGAACACAGTCATATCTTTGCTTCTTCTAAGTGGTCCTAATTTCTCATTAGTAGCTAAATGAAATTAACAGAGATTAAGTTAATTAATTAATATTGTTTTTAATTTTGTAGTTTTAAAATTACAAAGGAAAGTATTTAAAGGCTCAGGGGTAGGATATCTATCTTGCATGCTGGATGGGCTTGAGTTCAATTTCCAACTTATTGAAAATATAATAATCAGATAAAATGAAATTTGCTAGTAACTAGATGAACTAGAACATTGTCCTGAGTCAATAACCTACTCCTAGAAAGACAAATGGCACACATTCTCACTCATATAAGGATCCAAGCACCAGTTTTTAGATGCGAGTATTTAACTTGGAATACCTGTGGAAGTAAGTAAATATAAAAGAGGCTGCAGTGAGGAGAGAGCAAAGAAGAGGAAAATGCCAGCAATAAGGAAAGGTTTAAGTGGACAGAGGGCTTGGAGGGTAAGGTAAGCAAAGGTACGGTAAGTGGCATGTTTTTAAAAGCTACCTGGAGACCCACTTTATAAGCTTTGTGTATGTAATTAATATTAAACATATATATATATATACATATACATATACATATATATATATATATATATATATATATATAATATCAAACACACAGATGCACATATTTACATATCTTGATGAGACCCATGTGAAAGGAACAGCAAACAGTTTTAGCACAACAAGAATGGCTGTGCTTCAGAAAGGCCAGGTTCAGTAGCCCGAGAACTACTTGTCCTGAGGACAATATGCTGTTATGGAGCATTGCTCTGACAGTTGTTTTTAAAGTCTTCACTGTGGAACAAGAGGACCTTGCTACCAGACAGAAGAACTGGTAAGGTCGAATAGCTCAAAAACCCTGGCAGTAAATCTCATAATTGACAGTGGCAGGCATTGGAACCAGCTCCTGGCCAGGCTCTACCTATCCTGGAACATGTAACCATGACATCCCACTGAGAGGACCATAATAACTGGTCATATTGCATAAAAACCCAATGTTCTTCTCTATAGTGAGGTATCTAGATAGGCCCCAATTATTTAGTCAATGAGATTTCCTGCCTGGGCGTCCCTTCCTGAAAAAGGGATTAATTTAATCCCTGCTTTATCCTGGGCAAGATGTATGAATCCACATCTGTCATAAATAAAACAGTTTGGACAAGCAAGGACCATCTCCTTCATCATGAATCACCATGGGTGACCACTTTCATAGAAAAGAGCTGCACCTATATCTCCTGGAGAAGACCTCTCTTCCAGCTCCTCTGAAATATCAGCACTCACTCAGAATCATAACGGATTCTGCACTTTCCAGGGTTCCTCTTCCTGCCTGGTGCATAGGGAAAGAAAGGGCAGACCTGATTACCACTGTTCTTAGCTCATAGAGATCCCCACTGGCATCTGGCTAGACAGGAAGTTGAGAACCACCACATCTATTCCAGCTCCAGGTGATTCTCACCCAGGGAAACACCAGCTGGGATTCTCTATCTTGGAGTATCATTGGTGTTCACAATAATAGTGCTTTGTCTTTTTCAAGCACTGCTGCTGGAGCAGATCAATGGTTTGATCACCATCCTTAGAAATAATTTGGAGAAGTAGGTTGTTAAGATGTTTTTGTCAATGGCTCCAATGATGAAAATCTTAAGGAACAATTTAAGTTCAGAACAGCGCCCTCTTTATAGATGAGCTGAGCATTGTTTAAGGTCAGAGAACAAAAACAATGGCATTCCAACTAGCACTGTCTGACATAGCTCTTTTGCTGAACCTGGACTGGTGATCAAGGTGATGATCAATCTCTTGTACCCAATTCTGCCTTCAGCTTCCTAATATGATTCAATAAAAAAATTGTTAACGAATAGATGTGTGTGCTGCAAATTTAAAGTAGAAATGACTGATTGTTTTTTATATAAAAGTTTAGATTTGTGATTCTTTTAAGATTTTTTTGATTGTTTTTTAACACAAATATAATAATTGATCTTTTCCTTGTAACTGCAAATTGCTGCTGGCCAGTAGAAAGAAAAATGGAGTGAGAAAATAATCTTGTTTGCTTACACTTCATTAATCTATATCAAGTTGCTTACTTACAAATGTATGTGGGTTTTTGGGAAAATTTATTTTTCCACCTGTACTATGTAAATGTTTCTTGTAAAGGTATTGGGGAACATAATGTTTTTTTATAAACTAAAAGAAAAATAGAATGTAATCACCTTGTAATTTTTATACTGCTTGAAATAGTTTCCTGGGATATATAAGCTGTGGGAGAAAAAATAAACTAGTTGGGTCTGCTTGTTGAAGGTTGCCCTGTCCACCAAATGTGTATATGTATGTATGTATGTATGTATGTATGTATGTATGTATGTATGTATGTATATGTATGTTGATGCTTGCTTTACCCATCCGGTGTGTGTGTGTTTGTGTGTGTGTGTGTGTGTGTGTGTGTGTGTGTGTGTGTGTGTATTATTTCTCCTTTTTAAATTTGTCTTTCACTGGTTCCCCAGACATTTGTCTCACAGGCCCCCAAGGAATCTATTGCTGGCTATCCATTAACCATTTTCACAGACTGACTTTATACCCCACTTCACTTTACCCTGGATGTCAAAGCTGATCTTTTCTATTTCTTCATTCCCCGTCAATAACCAAATCTACATCCCACCTCTGTTTACTCTGGATGTCAAATCTTGTCTTTTATACTATCCCTCTATTTCTCTTCCTCTATCTATCTATCATCTATCTATCTATCTATCTATCTATCTATCTATCTATCTATCTATCTATCTATCTATTATCTGTCTATCTTATGGTTTTGTTACAGTGAAGAGATACCATGACCAAGGTTACTTTTATAAAGGCCATCATGTAATTGGGGCTCCCTTACAGTTTCAAAGGTTTAGTCCATTAGCATTATGGCAGGAAGCATGGCAGCATGCAGACAGACACTGTGCCGGAAGAGCGAAGAGTTCTATATCTTGATCCAAAGGCAGCCCGGAAGAGACTCAGTGTGTTTTATACTGGGCAGAGATTGAGCATATCCCTGTCTCCACAGTGCCACACTTTCTAACAAGGCCACCCCTCTTCCTATAAGGGCACACCTCCCAGTAGTACCACTCGCTGTGACCAAGCATTCAAACATATATATGTATAAGGGACATACCTATTCAAATTCTTTCTTTTACATTTCTTTCTTTCTATTTATATATAGATATATGTTTAATGTGAGTTTAATTACAGTTTTCCTACAAAATGATTAATGATTCTTTCTGAAGATATAGGTTATCAAATAAAAAACCTTTATTGAGGCTGAGTTGAGATACTTCTGTCCTTCTATTTCCAGATGGGTCAGAATGTCCTGGAAAAATTTAAAACTATAAAAATTATTGACTTTGCTATTGATTGTGTACCAGAACTTAATAGTAGGACTCCACACATATTGGCCACAGAAAATGAACAGATAAGAGTTGATGCTGTTCAGGAAGGTTTCTCACTAACAGCTTGCTGAAAGTCTAGGATGCTAAGGGAAAAAAGTTATCTATAATCTTATCCTGCTATGAACTTTGTGAGATACAGTAACAACCAGCCTGGCAAGGTTTGTCTGTAGATATAGTTATGGCACAAATATTATAGGAATAATTAATTGCTTTTTGACTATATGTAAGACTTTTTTGAAAAGTATTATGTATGCCCATTACTGTTAATGCCACCGAGATCAATTGTTATGGAGCTCACAGGCCCCAAAGGTCAACCTATTACTATTATTTTGATAAATGAACTGCCATCTATATTTGTGTTTCTATACCCATTGATAGTATAGGTCATAGACCTCATCAGTACAATTTCTTTGTTAAATAGATGATGGTTAACACAGACACTCATTAATGATCAAAGTGCAGAGGATAAATATCTGCTCACCCATAAGTGAGACATTTATGTACCGCTTCCTTCCCTCAATGCTCAAAGACCAATGTGAAAGAGGAAGCAGAAAAAAATGGAAATATCAGAGGTTGGACAGAGTTGGGTGAAACAGCATCTCTGGACATGAAGAGATTGTTGCCCTCATGAACTCAGAGCAGCTGTGATTCTTTGCAAGAGACCAGTACACGTTCAAGTCAGTCATCATTTTAGCATGGACTAAGGAGTGCTTCTGAGCCCCCACCCAATGCTGATGGGCTATTGACAGTTGACAGTTGCTTAGAGAAGAGTTTCCTTGGTAAATTCATCCAAGTTCATTAGATGGTGTATGAGGAGTTGGACTTGGTGAATTCTAAAATTAAAAAAAAAAAAAAAAAGCAGCTGTGAAGTGGTTCTAGGAGGATTGAGGGGTAAATATGAGATCAGTAAGTTGCATACATAAGAAATTCTCAATATCAAATATTGTATTTAAAAATAATATAAATACATAATAGATGAGATAAAACTGACATAATCCTTCCTTGCAGGTGATGCTGACAGGATCTTCTTATGTCCCGTGGCTGCAGAGGCTGGAACTACTTCTGTTTTTTGGCCTTGCATCCCAGTTCTAGTTCTCTAGAAGCATTTTCTATAATTCTTATTGCATAAATGCAAATTTTCCCATTACAAGTTCTGTTGAGTCTGACCAGTTAATCCCTGACGAAATCAGATTTCATGCTCTGTATGATATGACATTTTCTCTCATACTATCCTTTCCTTCCACAAGAGTAAAAAAATTAAGGAATTTGGGAAGGTTTCTGTTAGGAAAGTGCAAATCCAGTGCAAAAGAAGACATGAGTTAAAAAAAAAAAATGCTGCTGTTGCTTAAGAGTCCTGTCAGCAGATTCAACCTGTAAACTTCATCTAAATAGTAAACAGTAGGCAATAGAGTAAGGTAGCCAGAAAACCACATCACATTCTCTGTGGTGTATTACTTAGTGTGATGGAATTTTCCTTGCAGATTGTGAGCCTCCACAAATGTATGATAATAGTCATTTCCAGTCATCTTGGAATGCATACCAATTGAAAAACTCAGGTTTTTTTTTTTTTTAATTTATTCTGCAACCAGGCTATGAACACTAACACAATCTCTTTGACCTTACTCCCTCAAAAAACAAGTAGTCCGTTAATATGCTTTAAATGCAAATACTCTGCAATTGCCTACCCACCAATTGCAGCCATCTTGAGTTGATTGATTATGTGTGTTTGTCTCTGATCACACCTGGTGGATTTGCTCATTTTTCAGTCTCTTCCTGTTCTGAGAGAGAGCTGGGTGACGTACAGCTCAAAGGAGAACCTTCTAAAGATTTCTGTTACTGCTGCCTATCCACTCTATTAAAATACTGTGGTACACAGATATAATTGTGCTCAATAGTATGTAATACTACATGAGAAAGTCTTTTCCCTTTGAACAATCACAGGATTCCCATTAATTATCAGAACAACGTGATCCTATATGATTCTCCTGACAAGCCTCTTTTTATCCCACACAGGTATTGGAAAAGTAAGAATCACAGGATATGACTTCATTCTTTTTCCTTACACTTGCTTTTTCTTCAGATTAGGTTGAAGACAAACTGATGGCACTACTTAGCTTGCCAACAGAAGAGGACAGGTGAGGAATGTTCCCAGAGCGAAGTACTCAGACATTTAGAGCATCTAGAAAGAGGCCTTGGGGCCTTGTGACATACCATGCTCATTGGCTACTTCTTAGTGGCCCTTTCTCCACCCAGTCTAATTCTTCCCCCTTAGGATGCAATTTAAATCAACATTCCTCACTAGCTGAGGAATTAAAAAATTCATGTGATCACTTAACCCTCCCTTGAGCTTCAGATCAAAATTTGAATACCAAGTTTTGAATTGCACAGCTCTCCTTATTAGCCAGTATATAGATTTTTAATCAAATAGTGGCCATACATTGATATTGTCGGGGTCCAGCCTTGACACAGGATCAGAGTTCTCAACTGGAAGCAGGGATATCTGAAAGGCATATATTAAATACACACAGACTACTTTTTGAGTAAAAACTGACAGGCAATTTTTCAAGGCTTAAAGTTTCTCGTTCTCCTGTCTCATTCTCTGCTCTCTTGCTCTCTTGTTCATTCCCTCGCAGCTTGAGGTTGCACACACTCTGCATTCTCTTGTGCTCTCTGCTTTTCTCCTGTGCTCTTTTCTTTTCTTGAACTCACACTCATACACATCTCTGTGTGTTCCCCTTTCACTCTCACACACACTCTTCACACACATCTCTCACACATTTCACACACAACACATGCACTCTCCTTTCACTCGCACACACACTCTCACATTCGCTCACTCGCTCTTCACATTCTCTCTACTGGCTCTTTTGCCTTACTCTTGCCCCCAGTCTTTTATTGAAACTCCAAAAGCAGGTTCAAAAAAAGACATTGTACAGTCATTATCAAATCAAATTCAAAAGAATAACCATGTTCCACAAAGAATTAAGAATTACAATTGTTCCCCAGTTTCAAGCTTCCCTATTCCCAGGCCTATAGCCAAAACAAGAATAATTGCAAACATGTCATTATTTAAACTTTAACTTATTATACTTCAGAACTCAGAGTCCGAGGCCAGATACTTGAATTTACCTTTTCTTTTCTTTTCTTTTCTTTTCTTTTCTTTTCTTTTCTTTTCTTTTCTTTTCTTTTCTTTTCTTTTCTTCTTTTCTTTTCTTTTCTTTCTTTCTTTCTTTCTTTCTTTCTTTCTTTCTTTCTTTCTTTCTTTCTTTCTTTCTTTCTTTCTTTCTTTCTTTTTTTCCCCTTTTTTTTTTTTTAATGGGCGAAGCTGCCAGGTAATGACCAGAAAGAATCAAGTTAACCCGTAACTCAGTAGTTCCACTAGCTTTCTGCTTCTGCACATTGCACACAATGGCCCTCCTAAGTGTCTCAGTGTTTTGACTTAGTTTTACTAATATAAGATTTTACATATTCAATACTTGCTAATCCAGGAACCACTCTCAAATGTTATGCAAAACTTATTTCATAACTTTAATAATTTTTTCCTTTTTATGGGTCCTAATGTTGGTTCTATTTCATTTTCTAATAATTTCTTCAAACTTTCTTTGCAAGTCAAGCATTAATCTGGAACTACCATTGTGCAGTTATTACATTGTCTCCAAGATGAGAACACACAACATGCACCTGGGCCATTAGGCCTGTGCTGTGCTGTGTCCCATGAGTCAATTCTTAATTGTTTAAGAATCATTACATCAAGGAACAGCTAGTTTCACAAAATTCACCAGAGCAGAAGGAGAAAGAAATAAGAAAGTCAGATATAATAGAATAATTACACACACCAAGGCCGACCGAAAAGCAGTCATGCACAAATGAAATCTATACAACTGTTGTCTAGGGCTAAGGAAGGTTAGGAGAAATGGGAACAACTGTTTTTGTTTTTGTTTTTTTTTTACAAAGAGCTGTCATGGGCTACTGAGATGTCTCCAACCTGGCCTACTGCAGGCAGTCCCTTATTTCAGATGGTAGGTCCCCTGGAGGTATGTGTCTCCTGCTTCTCAGGGTCCCAGACACCATCCTCTTCTAAAAGGAGCTGCCGTGGGCTTCTGAGATGTCTCCATGCCAGCCTACTGCAGGCAGTCCCTGTGATTGAATGCTGTCCCCAGCATGAGATGTTACATATCCTAAGTTGATTTAGCTGAGGTCTCTAACACAATGAGAAAATAAAGAAGGGAAGTGCTATAGGAAACTTCCACCTAGACTATGAAACTATTATGGTAGGGCAGTGTGGTATGAGTGGGTGGGTAGGAGGGTGGGGGAGTACCATCATAGAACCAGGGGGAGGGGGGTTTGTGGAAGAGAAACGGGTACAGGGAGTACATTGGAAATGTAAAGGAAGAAAATATCTAATAAAAATACTATTGTGGCAATGGTGTTAGAAATCTTTGAGACAGATTACACTATGGGAGAATGCACATAGGGTGATTCTGTTTGGATAAAACGGGAATGTAAACCATGTGAATAACAAGTTAAAGAAGTCAGAAAAAAAATACCACAAATACTTTGGTACAGCCTCTAAGGACAGCCTCTGGAAAAGAACAGATTAAAAGAAGGAGGTGGGTAGGAAAATACACTGTTTCCCACTGAGCCTATTCAAAGTCTCCAAAAGATGTGTTTTTAATAGTCAATGTCTGACTATAGGGTATAGAATATAAAATGCTATTCCCAGGTCAATATGACAAAAGGAATGCCATTTTGAGCTATAGTGCTATTTTTCTTGGATAAGATGGAGTATTTTGAAAGCATATGTTGAGCTCTGATAACCACAAAGATAATAGCTAACACCTCCTATGGCACGAATTATGCAATATGAGAGTCTCTCAATGTAGAGACAGCCACTAGGGAGTCACAGGTGTATCCTGTGAGTAGAAAGTGGTGTCACACAAGTGGAATATTCTTCCTTAATTCCAAGAAACATTTTTAAATAGTCTAGGATAACCAGATCTCAGATAATCTTTTTCAATAATTCTTACCAGAGCTGTTTACTCAAGAAGTTATTTCTGCACTCATTTTAGAATACACTAGCCAATTCTCTCTGGCTTTGTGCTTTATTTTCTCCCACTGTTTGTCTGAGCTATTGGAAGACAAAGAAGAGATTATATATTTTGTATTTCTGTACTGTCCCAAATCAGCTCTTGGCAGCACATGAGTGGTTAATGTCTACCTAGTGAGCTTATTTGAAATAACATTAATGAATGTGTGGATATAAGTATAAATGCAGGGATTAGTGAAATTCATTTTTAGACTAGCTTGTCAAAGATGGAAACTGTGGTTGTGAAAGTTGAATATTAGAGGCAGTAATGAGGGAATAGTCACAGTTGCCACTTCAGGATTATGCCTGAATGAAAGACTTCTTCTAAGAATCGGAGTCCTATTTTCAAAGAGAAGGCAGATTAAAACCATAATCCAGGGAATAAACTGAAACTGGTAAAAAGATAACTCAATAAAAGGTCAGGTATCAAGAAGATGAACCCCTTTCCAGGAGAACGGGAAAACTCAGTTAAACTTCTGTGGTTGAGTCTTTGAGCATGAAACTTTACCAACCCCATCCACATCGTTTCATTAAGAGCTTCTTGTGAAACAAAGACTCTGTGCTCATTCAGGGAGTGGTGATGCTGTGTCAGACTCAGGAGTATGATGGTGGTAGGAAGATGAGTGAGCTGGAGAAGCATATTCAGATGTCCCAGGTAAAGATCAGCCTGTATTTAGCACATGTGTCCGGTAGTGTGAACAACAATGGAAAGATCTTTTGGAAATCTGTGAACTACAGTTTAGGCTTCCACTACTAAGAAGTTGAGATCCTTGTTGGTGTCTACTTTGTTTATATCACCATGAGGGACTGGAGGGCTTGGTCTGGGGTCCCTATATCTACATGCCACATCTTTTAGCAATTCTCTGTTTTATTTCTTTCTTTTTAATATGTGGTTTTAACTTAGTCTTAAGAGGTAACTCTCATGAGTGCTCCTGGAGATGAAAAAGTCACAGAAGAGGAAGCTCTTTGAGTGGCTGGTTTTCAGCCTCTTTTCTTAAATAGATCTGACAAGCTAGCCTACCTCAGTTATTCATTGGATGGTAACAACTTGTTTTTAATTTTTATACATTTGCTGATATGTATAGCATTCTGATTGACAGCAGAGAACATCATCACACTGCTCTTTCCAAAAATTAAATTTTAAACAAGTTTATGTGTGATGGTCTACACAAATGGGAACAGATGCAGGAGCATCAGTAGTTCAAATCACCATCAGTCACACAGCTAGTGTGAGGCAAGCCTGCATGGGGAACCTTGTCCCCTCTTCCAAGGAATGCTTTTACATATATCAGCTTAGAAATGGTCAAGTTAAAATAAAGCAGAAGGAACAGAGGAAACCTGCAAGACTTAAAAGCAGCCCAATAAAAATATGTGCAATGAAGATTAACTTTTCTTGCTGGTGACAAGAAAGGCAGGCAATATCAGATATTAGAAAAAAGGTTGACCTGTTTGGATGAAACACATCACTGCTTATTTGAAATTTTTAATATTTACTTTTGTAAGATGGTGTATTGATTGGGGATTACAATGTCACCTAACACACAGAACTAACTCAATTAATATAGAATTTCTCAATGCATTGTCAGATCACCTGTGACTAGGTTTGATGGAGGAACAATTTCTCATTTCCCAGAGATGGAGTATGCAAGCAGTACAAACCTATAAGTTCTCCCCAAGTGTTCAAATACATGAATGTGTGGAAGATATTTCCATTTAAATCACAAGAGTTCCTTCTGTGATTCCCTTCACTGTCTCTTCATCTACTTCAGCTCAACTTTATCGCTTTAGCAAACACTTAGCTTACGATAATGCACTTATCTTTAAGCACTCCAACCTCAATTTTTATACTTTTTAAAGGTCTGCCTTCTTTCCTTCCCATTTTCCATTTTTCTGAGTAATTTTCTCCCAAATAGATGCTAAAAGCAAATCAAACAGAACCAACTTGGTAAATACAATGATGTAGAAAACCAACAATTTCTCTGGAACTATTTTAAAAAGCAACTTCTTTACCCAAATGTATAGAGCCTCCTAAGTGATTCAGTGATGGCAGGTAGAGGGGATGTTGCTGTGGTAAGCCAGAACCACCTCAAAAACTGTATGTCTCTCCACTCCTTCTGTGATGGGTTGCCATTTTTTATATGGAGAATAGATGCTTCAACTCTTGCTTCTGCCTCTATCTGCTCCAGACAAAACGTATTTGTCTTTGATAGCTGTTGATCATAGAGTAATCACTACAACTTACTAAAACAGGGAAGTTGGGAATATCAGGGGACACACAAGCCTGTTCTTGAGAAGTTCTTTGGGGGTTCAGAGGCTCTTTCCTGAAAGTAGTATTTTGATACACTATTATCAATTCCAGGCACTAAAAAAATATCAGAGAAGACTGAGGGAGGCTTCAGGGACAAGAGGCACACAGGGCACCTTGGCTACATAATACCATGTTATTCAATGAGTGTAAGAGGGGTCAGTAATGTGGAGGAGTTCCTGGGTGGACCTCTCTGCTACTCTCTGAAATGTAGAATTTGTCCTTGAATGAAACTCTTTATACCTTCAATGGCTCCAACCTGAACAGGTACTCATTTGAAGGTCTTCAATTCTTCCCCTCAGTCTTTGATATATGACATTTTTCAAATGTGTCTTTATCAAAAACATATTGAAACTTATGGGAGTATTTGTAACAAGAGACCCATTGCATAGACATTCTAAGAGAGGAAAGAGAATCCTTAATTGTGTTTGAAGAAAAACAATATTTTGGGTATGTTAAAGTGCTTTTATCCACTTCACTTCATTTAATCTTCATAGCAACTTCATGAGTATGCAAATTGGGTAGTTTTTAAAGTTTTAGAAATTCTATTAGCATATGTTAGCTGTATTAGTTATGAGTTTCATTATGACATGCTTACATATACACATATTTTAAATCCTGTTCACCCTTTTACTCTTTATCACTCATTCCCTATCCCTCTGACCTTCTGGTTCTATCTAACCCTTCTACTTTCAAGTTTCCTACTCTTTCTGCTCTCTTTGATTTCTTTACTTCTGGGTGATCCAATGAGTGTCAGTAGGGTTGCTTCTAGGAATATAGACACAGGAACATTTAAACAGCATGGGCTCCTTACTACTGGATATACCACTGAAGAAAATGTCTTTCCCTCACCCAGCAAATTATTATGTGCCCACAGACAAGCAGGGTAAGATAGGGCCTCAGATGACAGCCACTCATTTATTTTTATCTATCTATAGATGTTGAGTATGTTTTAGGGGTCCTTCTACCCCACAGCAGGGGGTTGACAGGCCAGTCTTGCAACCTGTTGTGCCAATAGTGTCAGTTCTATAAGATCTAGAATACAGCAATGACTTTCTGCTTCAAAGACAATTTCTCTCTTACTTCTGTCCCTGCTCCAAATCTTCCATTCTACTCCATCTTTGGAAATATTCCCTCTGAGCCTCGGGTGAGATGATGGAGCCTTCTAGTTTATGTCCGAATATTAAGCAGTCCTTTTTCTTTCCCCTTCAGCGATGAGGCCAATTAGGAATCCCTGCTTTTAATATTTACACTGGAAAAAAGAGACTTTCTGAATAAATGGTCATGGTAACACTAACTTATCAGTATAAATGTAACTGTTTATGTGGTAGTTTAAGGGATGTCATGTTTGTGATTGTTTGTATATGCTTAGCCCAGGGAGTGGCAAAATTAGAAGGTGGAGTAGGTATGGTCTTGTTGGAGTAGGTGTGTCACTATGGGTATGTGCTTTAAGACCCTCATCCTACCTGTCTGGAAGTCAGTATTGTGCTAGCAGCCTTCAGATAAAGATATAAAATTCTCAGCTATGCCTGTACCATGCCTGCCTGAATGCTGCCATGCTCCCAGCTTGATGATAGCGGATTGAACCTTTGAATCTGGAAGTCAACCAATTAAATGTTGTCCTTTATAAGACTTGCATTGGTCATGGTGTCTGTTCACAGCAGTAAAACCCTAACTAAGACAGTGTCCTATTAGCAAAGCAATACCAGAAGCATCCCTGTTAGGTCTCTGGACTACCTTGCTATAGTCTTTGACCAGGTTTTTAGTATCACATATAAATTACATCCTATAAAGCAGGTCTTAAATCAAAACAAAAAGCAGTTGCTTACTGCCATTAGTGACTTGGCACTGTTGCATCAGCGAGTACTTTTTGCTTGCATGGAAGGTAGTGCAGCACACAAGATCCATACCTTGGCAAAACTTTTGTGATTATTCTCCCCCATTACCTGCACAACACTCTCCAACACTTTCATTTTCCAAGACATAAGAATGTGGTGCCTATAGCAGTAAGGTCTCACCACCTATTGTTGATGGACCACTAGCATCTGTGGCAAATGCTCCTATTGTTAGAGGCAGTCTTTGACCCAGCATTCAAAGGGAAGCAGCCCACTACTGATACTGGGAGTTTCATTTAATAATTTACTAACATGTCATTTCTGGGAGAAGCTTAGACCATCCAAATAGGGAACATCCAATGAAATTTTTAACTAAATTTTTGATCAACTTGAAAATTATTACATTCCCTTATGCTTTTTCATAGGCCCATAGTTTTGGTTCATCCCCATCCCATATTCTCTTCTCAGCTATTTTGCTGAATGGGATATTTTCATGCCCATTTTATAGATAATTAAATTGGAATAGACTGCTTGGTTGCCTGGATCACACACATACAGTGTATTTTTACATGGCCTTGTTTAGCTTGTATTTGTTTGTCATAGGCTGGAGTTTCCTTATCACTAATTTAAAACTCTAAAACAATAGCACTAGAAAAGCTAATTCCCTTCTGCAACTCTCCACTCCCCCCCACCCTCAGGGATAGAAGCTTGCTCATTTCTAGCAAGGCTGTGTTGTGGTTGTCATCTCCCTTTTCAGTAAGGTAAAAGTAAACATGAATTTTTATTCGTTTATGGTGAGTAAAAGAAGAAACAGAGCAATATGTCAAGTCATCAATATCATTTGTGACTCACATCTTTTATGCAAACATAAATAAAAAAATCCATGGTCCCCTAAAACACATACTGAATGCAATCACTTCTTGAGTCTTATTACCATTACTATCTCTGATTTGTATACTTGCAGTGGTTTTTACCCAGTGTTTCTTGCTGAACCACTTCTGATTTGAACTCTTCAGAGAAGAGTTCATGACATGATCTTTTCTCACTAATGTCTCTTTAACGTCTAATGATCTTTATTACAAAATGTTCTACAATGTTCTATCCAGTATGCACCTGGAAACCATTTAAATCAGAGGTTGAACTGTTTTCCCTTAGTTGCTCATCTTTTGTCCCACTTACCTCCTTTCTATCTCTTTGAGATGACATATTCACATCAATTATTTATCATCACCTGAATTTGTTTCCTTCTAATTATGTGCTTGGATAGTCTTCTACCTTTAGCACATTGGATATTGTCCAATTGATTCATCTACTAGGAGGACTATACATATTTATCACATCTAGCTAAAGCTGCCTTTTGATGCATGCCATCATATTTTATCCTTTATCATTGTTTATTGTATTATAAATAAATATTTTGTTCCTTAATTGTCTGTCTTTTATACTAGAGTATAAGCTCTATGAGACTAGAAACTTTGTCTGATATTTTTATTTTATTTATAGAACCTTTGACATGAAATTAGTTTAACAAATAGCAAGAAAAATTGTTGTCAAATCCATTAAGAAAGACCACTTTAATGTATGTAGAGTGTGTCTATTATTTACTGTGTGTTTATGTTTGGGTTTCTCATCTGTCAAATAGTTTCTGCTCTTTTAATTTGTTGTTACCATCGGATGTTTATTCACAAGCATTGTTTCACTGATATCTGACATATCGTAGGTTCTTAAAACCTTCTCATGCTAATGACTTTGTTACTTATGGATGGAACAGATGGATAAACTATGATTGTTTAATCTGTGGACTTATGTGCTGTTATTTAGAACATACAGTCAATGGAATGAGTGACTCAGAACTTAATCTAGTTGTATAGAATCTTGGTTTTTAGTTTTTAGAGATTATGCAATTCCCTTTCATTAAAAGGCACTGTAGTAAGTACAGTCTTCTTTGTTTTCACAGTTGTTACTCACTGGTGTTTTCAGAAACCTGACTAGAGCTACTCAGCTGTGTGCCCTGCCTCACTTTAGGCTTGGTACTATCAAGAACTTGCATTTGACTAAGGGGAAAGAAGCTTTGTGATCGTATAGTGTCTCTGACTTGCTTGAGGAAAGGCCCGTGCCTATGCAATAAGCTGGGAATGACCTGCACAATTGTTTTTGTGGCCTTTTTTGGAAGCTCTGTTGCTCCTAAACCCTTACTCTCAGATTTCTAACCACTCTCATTATGCTTTTGAATTTTATATAAACGGAATTATAAATTATGCATTGTTTTGTGTCTGGCTTCTTTTTTCACCTTGATGAGTCTTGTCACGAATCCATGTTGTCATGTACAGGGACAATTTATTCTTTTGGTTGGTTGCTCATTTCTATTGTTTGACTAGATATCCATTGATTACTACATACATTTCAAGAGGCTTAGATTGTTTGTGCTTTACACTGTCTTGAGCAAGGCTATGAAAACGTTCATAACCATTTATTTTTCTGGACATATATTTCTGTTTTATAGGTAAATACCTGTGAGTCAAATTGATGGCTCATAAGAAATAACAGGTTCTTCTTTCTAATGCAAACTTGTGCTAAAATGTAAGCAGCATTATACACTCACAAAAGCACAGGGACATTTGTGGTTGCTCTTTGTCCTCAATTGCATACCATATTATAATTTTAAGATGACGATTACAAATGTTAAATAATTTTTAAGTATTTATTATCAACTACATGTAATATGTTGTTGTACTATGTCTGGTTTTAAGTCATTTGGACACTTTATATCAACTTTTTATGGTTCTCTATGAATAATGTGTTACACATTTTAACAAGATTTTGTAGGCACATATGTATATTATGCACATTTCTATTGCACAGCTTAAAATTTTAAATCAACTTTGGATATGAAGAGGGCATTAGTTTTGATTAAGTGTTATGGCTTTTATTGCTTTTTTCATGGGTAATATTTTGGAAGTTTTTTCACGAACCACATTTACCTCTATAAAAGTTATAAAGACATCTCTCTATATTATTCAAGTAAGCCTTATATCTGGTGTTTATGTTTAGATGTCTGTGTTAGTTTCTTTTCCAATGCTGTGATAAAAGAGCATGATTTAGTCAATGTATAAAAGAAAACAGAGGGTATAAAGCATGATAGAGAGTGGAGAGAAATCATAAAAAAGCAGGGATAGTTGAGTGCTCACATTTACACCAGCAAGCAGAGGCATATAACACACTGGAAATGGAGTTCCTCAAAGCCTGTAGCAGTCATACTACACTTCTTCCAGCAAGACTCTAGCTCCCAATATTTGCCAAGCAGTTCTATAACTGGGGACCAAGTATTGAAACATTTAAGTCTTTGTAGGTAATTTTCACTCAAAACACCACAGTGACTCATTCAAATTAGTGTGTGTGTGTGTGTGTGTGTGTGTGTGTGGGTGGGTGGGTGTGTGGGTGTGTGTGGGTGTGCACCAATGAGCATGGTTATATGGTAAAGTAGAAACTGAGATGCATAAAATTTTTTCCAAGTAAATATGTCCCCTTTTTTCCAGCTGCATTTGCTTAAAAAATGACCTGATTTAAACAAACATGGGTTTTGCATAAATTTAAAGAAGTATTTCATACAGTTCTGATATGAAGCATTCAATGATTATTGACTCCATATTACTGTATGTATTGTGAGAAGGGGGTTATTATTTCTTATGGGAGAAAATCCTTAGCAGATGAATAATTATATTATCAGAAATTGCTACGGGAAAGGAAGCTTTATTGACCTTTTGTTGTTGTCTTCAACTTTAATGAGTGATTTCCATTTGATTTAAACTTTTAAAAACTTTGGAGGAAATTTTATTATTGACATATGAGACTTTAGATGCTTCGAGAGCTTTACCACTTCTCTAACGATTCTCTTTAGCAAATGTTAGAGATAAATCTGAACTTTGGCTTTCTGATTGAAGAGCTTAGTCTCTCCTCTACCTTGCCAGATTCTCTTTTTTATTTCCTCACTGAGGGTACCAAGTCATTTTTGTAGATACCCGAAATCAATAGTTCTCATGTTCTCTGTCTGTCTGTCTGTCTGTCCGTCTGCCTGTCTGTCTTTGTCTCTCTTTCTCTCTCTCTGTGTGTGTGTGTGTGTGTGTGTGTGTGCGCGCGCGCGTGCGCGCACGCATGCCTCTCCCAAGATAACTGAGTATAGTTCCCCAGTGAGCTATATCTTTGTGAATTTTTTTCAATTCTTAAGAGAAAGACTATCTTTGGATAGTCTTGAGGTGCTGTAGCCCAAACATACCTTAAATTCATACCTCTTTTGTCTTAGGCTCTTAACTGTTTGAAGTACAATTGGTTGCCATTGTATTCTTGGCTTGTTATACTTTTTAGATGTTACCAAAGATTTCCTCCTCAGGTAAAATTCATACCCTTAAAATTATTGAAAACACTTTGTTAAAGGAGGAATTATTTATTTATACTTGCAATACTAGAAACACAATATCTATCATTTAAAAAATTAATAGCAATGTATTTACTATGTAGTAATACAACATATTTTGGCAAAAACTAACTCCACTTTACCAAAAAAATTATTAAGAATGGTGGACTTCTTTTACCATGTTTTCAAATCCCTTTATTATGTACCTGAGAGTCACTTTAAAATAGTTTTCTTGTGTTTTGCAAAGTGTATCTTGGGTATTCTAAGTTTCTGGGCTGATATCCGCTTATCAGTGAGTGCATATCTAGTGACTTCTTGTGTGATTGGGTTACCTCACTAAGGATGATATCCACCAGATACATCCATTTGCCCAACAATTTCATAAATTCATTGTTTTTAATAGCTGAGTAGTACTCCATTGTGTAAATGTACCACAGTTTCTGTATCCATTCCTCTATTGAGGGACATCTGGGTTCTTTCCAGCTTCTGGCTATTATAAATAANGCTGCTATGAACATAGTGGAGCATGTGTCCTTATTACCAGTTGGAAGATCTTCTGGGTATATGCCCAGAAGAGGTATTGCTGGGTCCTCTGATAGTACTATGTCCAATTTTCTGAGGAACCACCAGATTGATTTCCAGAGTGGTTGTACTGCTTGTGGACGTTGTACATCGTGGTGCGGAGCCTAGTGCGCACCACGATGTACAACGTCCACAAGCAGAAGGCCAGGGCCAAGTAAGTGGGAGTGGGTGGTAGGGGAGCAGGGGCAGGGGGCGGGGTATAGGGAACTTTTGGGATAGCATTTGAAATGTAAATAAATATAATAATAATAATAATAAAAAAATGAAAAAAAGTTTTAATTACTTCTTTCAGACTTTCATATATTGGAGTTTGGTCCCCTCGTCCATATCCTCCAAGACAGGTTCTGTATTCTGAACCCACTCAAATTTGTTTCTTTGTTTTGTTGTTTAAAACCATGAAGACCCATTAGCGCTGCTTATATGTGTACTTTTAGATGTGTGAAAATTGTAGTCTTATATATGTTAAGACACATTCCTAATATTAAGTTTACTGTATGGAGACAATCTTGTCTTACTTGGATAAGTGGTTGGAAAAAAAGAGGAAGATTTTTCATATCCCTTTTCTGCATTAAGGTTTGTCTTTGATAGTGCATCAAAGTCAACCAATAGTACTTTCTTAAAATATGAATGGTACTGAAAAGCAAGTTGTAATGTGACATTCATACTCATCACTGGCAATGGCACTTTTTCATTAGTTTGGTTATGCTGTGTGATCATGGCTATGCCACTCTATGCATTGAATCCTTTTGTAATTTTCAATTCCAATGCATTACACTATTAAGGTTACATGGAAACTCATAGTCTAGCTCTTCTACCTTGGGTTGTGATTGGCTGACAACATTGCACTACCATGCAATATCCAGCACATTTGTAAATAGGTGTTGGTTTCTTTCCCTGCTCAGAGTTAGTGGTTGAAGAGTGTGAATTCATTCATTTATTCCATCCCTGAAAGAGGCAGAGCTCCTTAAATTACTGACTTCCACTCCTCATATCCCATGGTCTTGCAGGAAATCTTATGGAACCTGATGATACAGAGCCCCTCTGTTTTCCTTGCTTCCTTCTTTGACCACCATTCTTGGGGGTGTGATCGAATGGCTATCTCTGTCTTCTCCATCCCTAGGCTTTTACTGTACACAGGTATTTCCATCAGTCTTCCATTTGAATGTCTACTCTTAGCAATTAATTTTCTTAAGATAAACAAATACCAATGAAGCTATAAATGTTGACACAACTCATCACTAAATACCCAAGATTCCCTTTTGTAATATTACATCTGATTTTAATCATAAAATCTTCAATTAATTTTTGCAAAGCACAAAATAGAAGTCATAAGTTTTCCAAAATTCTAACCTGATTGACTTGTATAATTTGCATCATCAGTTGCTTCCCTTGAATGTAGAGTTTTCTTCCTTTCAATGATGTCATTATTATCTGTCTAGATTCCAGATCTGAACATCAATTTTTGGATTATTTGCTTCATGGTGTTTTTTTCCCAATAAACACAATAGTAAGTAATCTTGAAGCTCATTCAATCAGAAATTTTTTTTTTTATTTTCAATCAGGAAAGTATTCTACTGCAGCAGGACTTTTAAATCCAAACAGATGAATTTACCACATAAAATAATCTAACAGACATGTATTCAGGGTAAAGATTTCATAAACTTAGTATCATTTGACTATTTTATGAAGGATGTTCTCCATTGGAATGGGCTTTGGATCTCCTGAAAGTGATTGACAGTGAGGGAAGGGTGGGGTAAGTGATGTTCCTTCCTTGTCACTGGCCTGACTCATTCTCTGGATCTAGTTATGTTACCCACAACTACTTCTGCTTTGTAATGTCACAAGAGGATGAAAAGGAAAGTGTCTCTGTTATCTTAACATAAGAATAGTTTTGTCTTCACTGATTGAAAGGAGTAGAAATTCTTTTGAGCTTCTGAGAACTCACTTGGAGAGCCACTTTATGATAACATCGAATAGTGGTTGAGTACCCACTAAGTGTGTCACAAACTTGTTGTCCTTGAGTCTGAAGAGCATTGAACAACTGCTTTTGAATGGCTGGTGGTTTTCAGAACTAAACACATTATTGGATGAGAGTAGAATATGATTGTTTTTTCTGTAGGGATCAGAGGGTTCACACCAGGAATGGATTCTTGAGGCAATACTTGAGGATTAAAATGGGTCTGAGCCAAAAATAATGAAGGTAGGTGTTCAAGGAGGAAGGAAGAACAAATGTAAAATAGTAAAGACATTCAGAAAATGGTAGATACAGTCATCTAAAAGCAGTAGAAGACATGATTTTAACATAGTTTAAAGTTCATTATATGTTTACTAGAATTTTGATGGTGTACTGCCAGTCATCCTTTACTGACCACAGGTTGTCTCATGTACCATCTCCTTGTGACAGCTGCCTCAGGCAGATACAACCTTGAATTGCAGTCCCCATCTCTTTCTTCCTGTTGGCTTTAACTTCATCCTTCTTGTTCTGTTTTTGCTTTTGTATTTTAATAGGGTCCAAAATGAGACATGATAAATCTGGCTGATCTTATCAGTAATGAAGCATTGGAATGTTTTGACACTTATGAAGCTCAAATACTTGTATTCTGAATCAGTATAACGTCATTTGGCCTAATCTATATGAAACTATAGAGCTTGAAGCTTGTGGCCTTGTTTTTCCTAACTAAGAAGCTTTCGATTTTCTAAATTATAAAGAAAGTGGATACTTTGGAGTAGTAGCCTGCAGTGCAAATAAGTGTGTTCATGTCTCATATGTTGAATGTTTACTTTTGCAACCTCAAGATTGCTAGGGAGAGGCACACTCTCAGCTCACCCAGCAACTTACTATGATTCAGATGTTTCCTAACAACCACCTGGGGGAGGAGAGCAATCTTCTCATTTAATCTTAATCACTGGCAATCAGGGACATTTCACAACTGGGAAGTATCACACAAATTATTAGATGTGCAATCATAAAATATAATAAAGGATAGAAAGCAATCTTGCCTTGCATATGTCAGGGATTTACATGCAATTATCTAAAGTGTTTAAATATTGTTATATGCTATTCTCTCTCAGCATGTCAAGCTTAAGACCATGTATCTTTTCTACTGAAAGTCCATCATTTCGAATCAAAGGTTTTGGTTTCTACACTCACAAAGCAAATGGATATTAATGCAGGCTGCATTCAACTGTGTAGCTCCTTGGTAGGTGGTGTCGAGGTTGAACTTTTAGATTTGTCTTATCTCTTTGCAAACCTATCTGGTAACTTAAACCATGAAGTTGTGAATGTTGATTCTCTTAGCTTTCAGAAATGGATTGATCAGTATGCATTATATAGACATATGAAAAGAATAAATTTAAAGGAATAAATTTAACCAATGAAAACTGTGTGGAGACAGAGTTGTTTATTGAGAACTCATTGAGGAGAACTGAGGTTTAGAATTCTCTTTCCTTACCTATCAACCTGAATATTATATATAAAGGTGAGGCTTTGCTATTGCAAGTGAGATCAATAGAAGATATGCGGGAGAAATAAGAAATGTCGAATCAGTCTCAGAGCACGTGACAGAGTATGTGGAAAACACTTCAAAAACTCTAAGTAACTTAAGTGCTATAGTCTGAATATTTGTACACCCACTCAATAAAATGAAGCTGACTCATCAATGTGGTAATACCAAAGCTTGGATTTTGGAAGGTGATTAGCTCCATACTGAATTGGCTTAACCACTCCTATGGAAGAATGCCAGCAACCTGCCTTGATCCTCCATATGATTATTCTACTTGAAGGTTCCGTCTCTGAAACTGGAAGTTAATGATCACTGTTGGCACCCTGAGTTTGCCCTTCTCGGCTTCCAATTCCAGAAGAGTGAAAAATAAATTTTCTTTTTGATAAGCTATCTTGTTTATTGATTCTTCTTATAGTGGTTTGAATATACTCACATACTTAAAAAAAAATGATAGTTTTCCATGTACTCTGTAAGTACAATGTGAGCCAATGGTAGTGATGATGGTTGTGATAATGATGTAAGATTTCTGTTCTATGTATTCAGGAATCCATAGCAACTTTCAGCTTGGGCTTATTTACCACTCATCTTTTGGTGCCCAAATGTCAGGAGAAGGAAAAAGAGTTAGAGACTTGCTTATAGGATCTTGTGTAACTTACCTTTGATCATCTTCTAGTGGGCAAATCTAAGTATTATTTTCCTACCTAACTGTAGATGAGGCTAAGAAGTACAGAATTGTTGATGCTCTATTTAAAAACAACAACAATCAAACAAACAAACAAAAACTAGAACAGGGGTCTGGTATATCTACTATGTTGAACACTGTCTTAGTTAAGGTTTTATTGCTTTAAAGAGAGAGACAATGACTTTAGCAACTCTTATAAAGAAACATATTTAATTTGGGCTGGCTTACACTTTAAATGTTTAGTCCAATATCATTATTTCAAGAACCATGGGAGCATGCAGGCAGACTGGGTACTTGAGAAGGAGCTGAGAGTTCCATATCTAGATCAGCAGGCAACAGGAAGGAAACTGAGACACACTGGGCAGGCTTGAGCTTTTAAAACCTTTAAGCCTACTTCCACCGTGACATATTTTCTTCCACAACGCTGCTCTTATCCTAGCAGGATCACACCTCCTATAGTGTCATTGCCTATGGGCCAAGTATTCACACACATAAGTGTAGGGGAATTTCCCCCTAATTAATTGTGATTAGATAACAAAGACAACAAGAAGCAAGTCGCTGGGCAAAAAGGAAGAGGCAGGCCTTCTGGGTCCTAGAGAAGAAGAGAAGATACAGGTGGAAGCAAGAGGAGGAATGATGTAGACAGGGAAGTGTTGGACCTGGTGGCAGCTTCCGCCACTGAAAGATTTCCAACATAGAATAGTTGATGAGTTTAGGATGATAGATTCTGCACACAGTGGTTGTATCATCTATTGATTTTTAAACTAAGTTTTTCCACTGGCGACGACTCAGGTGGGCCAGAGTGAAAGAACTTAGACAGGGTAGAATTCGGCCAGGCTTTGGAACAGGAAGATTGGTCAAAGGACTGAGCTCCATAGGAGAGCTAGTCACAGCAGAGCGCTGGTTGGCAAGAGTGTGCCCCACAGCTAGACACCAGGGAATTGTGAGGGGCTTGGCAGCAAGCTAGCTGCAGGAACCATGGGGGCGGGCAAGATTGCCTATGCTAGTACTTAGTCGGTTTAGCGTGGATTGTTTTTATAACTACATGCTACACATAAGTGTATGGGGACCTCTTCTATTTAAACCACCAAATTCCATTCCCTAGCCACCATAGGTTTGTGGCCATACCATATTGCAGAAACACATTTAATCTACTTCAAAAGTCCTGCTAATCTCTAACAGTCTCAGTTCTGTGTGAAAGTCAAAAGTTCAAAGTTTCTTCTGAAATTCATGCAATCTCTTAACTGTAATCCCCTGTAAAATCAAAATCAAAAAGCAGATCACATACTTCGAACATATAATGGCACAGGATATGTACTACCATTCCTAAAATAGGAAAAGGGACGTATTAAGTAAATAGTGGATGAAAGCAAGACCACCAACAAGCTTGGCAAACTCCAAACTCTGGATCTCAGTGTCTAATGTCAAAGCGTGCTTCAGTTCTCCAACTCCTTTTCAGTTTTGTCATCTGCAACACATTTCTTTCTGGTGGGCTGGATCCACTCCCCATTAGCAACTTTCCTTGGCAAGCATCTCATGACTATGGCATTTCTGGAATGTTAGGGTCTCTAAAGGCACCCCTCCCCCCTGGCTTCACCATCCCCATTTCACACCATGGTTTCTCTAGGACTCCGTGCAGGGACACTCCTGACATATGACTGGCTTCAGTGGCTGTCTTCAGTTGGAGAAAGAAATTCTATAACCCCTTTCTTCTATCCTTGACTCTAAAGCCAAAACCATATAGTCAAAGCTGACATAGTATGCTACTTGCTGGGGCCCACTTGTTCCCATGATGTTTTCACCAACATTTTGTTTTCCATCATTGCCTAAGCTTGGCTGTCCTAGAACTCACTCTGTAGACCATGTTGTCCTTGAACTCAGAGATCTTCCCACCTATGCACCAGGAGTGCTGGTATTAAATGTCTATACTGCTATATCTGGTTCTGGGGGCTTCTTTATGTTCTCTTCACTAGTTGGAATCTTAGCTGGGCGGGATCTTGGCCTATGTCCACTACTTGCTTTTTCCCTGTTAACATCAGGCATTTCTTAAATCAGTTTATCAACTCGAACACAGAATTTAGCTCTATCCTACTTCTATCTTTTCAAATTGTACATTTTCTATGTTTCTTTACTCAGCTTGCCCCTTTTCATTATGAATCTGTATAAGAGTGAACACTAATAACCACAGAATGGAGTCTGTATTATGCTGTTTTGAGATTTCTTTTCCCAATAGAATTAATCCAAAACTCTTGACTTTTGCCTCTGTACCTGAGGCACACTTTTCAGACAAGAAAAAAAGCAGCTACATTCGTAACCAAAATGTCACAAGAGTAGTTTCTTTTTTTTTTCACCTTTTTTTATTAGATATTTTCTTTATTTACATTTCAAATGCTATCCCTAAAGTTCCCTATACCCTCCCCCCCCCCTGCTCCCCTACCCACCCACTCCCACTTCTTGGCCCTGGCATTCCCCTGTACTGGGGCATATAAAGTTTGTAAGACCAAGGGACTCTCTTCCCAATGATGGCTGACTAAACCATCTTCTGCTACATATGCAGCTAGAGACACGATCTCTGGGGGGTGCTGGCTAGTTCATATTGTTGTTCCACCTGTAGGGTTGCAGCCCCCTTCAGCTCCTTGGGTACTTTCTGTAGCTCCTCCATTGGGGACCCTGTGTTCCATCCAATAGCTGATTTGTGAGCATCCACTTCTGTGTTTGCCAGGCACTGGCATAGCCTCACAAGAGGCTGCTATATCAGGGTCCCTTCAGCAAAATACAAGAATAATTTCAAGGCCATATACTAATATTCTTCTTTAAAACCTCTTGAGCAATACCTTCACCATTCAAATCACCTTCAGCAATACTGGGTTCTATATTCCTAGTAAGATGGCTCACTAAGTGCCACTTACGGTGTTTCAAAGTTCCAAAGTCCACATTTCTCCAAACAAATGCCTGGTCAGACTTGGCACAGCAATACCCCAGTCCCTGGTATCAATTTCTATCTAAATTAAGATTTTATTGCTGTGAAGAAACACCATGACAATGTGAACTGTTATAAAGAACAATATTTAATTGGGTGTGGATTATACTTCAGAGGTTTAGTCCATTATCATCATGGCAGGAAACCTGGCAGTGTGCAAACAGGCATGGTGCTGGAGAACTAGCTGAGTGTTCTATATCCAGTTCAGTAGGCAGAAGGAAGGGAACTGAGACATACTGGCCAGACTAAAATTGTTTATAAGGCCTTAAAGCCTACCTCCACAGTGACACACTTCCTCCAACAAGGCTACACCTCCTAGTAGTGTCCTTCAATGGCACTATTGAATGTGAATAGGCCAAACATTAACATACACAAGCCTATGGTGCTCATCCTTATTCAAACTATCATAGACACAATTATTGATTTTGTTTTTGCAAGTGTTTTGAGTAGTTTACACATAGCAGAAACATAAATGTGTCACAGTAGGCAGGAGTTATTAATTTTGGTTTTTATTCAGCAAAAATTCACTATGTGAAAGACACTGAGCATGGGATTTAATGTATATTAACTGAATACTACTACCAAACCAAAACAAAGTGATTCCCAGTTTCTACCTTCAGGATCTTTCTATCCTCTATCAGCAGACAGGTCTGATTTTTTTGTCATCAGCTTTCCTAATTATACTCTGAATCGCAGAGAGGGGCAAAGTAAGAAAGGACATTTCAAAGAAGATAAGCACCTGAAAAGAGAATGTCAATAACAGTTGGGTTCATATCTTATGGCAATGGCCTTTATCTGAATTTATTGTTCTTTATAGATCCCTAACCTCATAGAAACTTTTGAGTTCCACTTATTTTCTCCTACGTTAAGAGTGAACTAGGAGCTGCTCTATTTTTTTTAAAGATTTATTTATTTATTTATTTATTTATTTATTTATTTATTTATTTTATGTGAGTAAACTGTAGCTGTCTTCAAACACACCAGAAGAGGGCATCAGATGTCATTGCTGATGTTTGTCAGCCACCATGGGGTTGCTGGGATTTGAACTCAAGACCTTCAGAAGAGCAGTCAGTGCTCTTAACCACTGAACCATCTCTCCAGCCCAGGAAGCTTTTTTATACTATTGAAAGATAAATACTCATTCTTCTGGGTAGTTAGCCATGAATTTTTTTTAAATGAAGTATAAATCATAAATTCTGATATTTTCAGATTATACGTGATGTACCATCAGACCATTTATAATTTACGTCTCAGACGGTTTGGAAGGAGGAGAATGAGGTGAGGAGTTGGGGTACTTGAGTTCTCATACTTGGTCTCCAGGTGATGAAATACATAATCTGAGGGAAATCACTTTGCCTTTCTGAGTTTTAGCTTTCCATCTATAATTTTGTTTGGAACCTTCTGTGGCTACTAAGCACCTGCTAGTGGAACATCACGTTCATTAGCAGATGAGTATGAAGACAGAGAAGATAGTTTCACAGATATTGACATGAACTACAGATCTAATATAGATCTACTGTGTCTGACCAAAAGCCACTGCTGCTTGGGACATTTGGATCCTGCAGTATCCCCAGAATAAGCAGAGCCCAAATAGTCCTGGTTGCCATGGCAGAGAGTATTCTGAAGATATGAATTGTGTCTATATTGAGGGTTTAATTATGATCAGACCAAGATTCATTTTCCACAACTATCTTTGTGTTGCCACAGAAACAGACAGTGTTGGTAAGTCTGTGAATAAACTTTATAACCAATTAACTTGTTATCCTCAAATGATGCCTTCGTGGACATCATTAAAGTTTTTTTTTTTTATTTTAGTCCAAATAAAACTATAAAATAGAATTCACCTAATGTCACTCAAATTGATCAATATGTATCTTTAAAGGAGAAAAAGATTATGACAGATTCTAAGAATAAAGGGGAATTTTGCATTATTTTGCTGAAGTAATATTCTTTAAGAGTATTACAATTCAATTGGAGTACATATGGTTTTTGATTTGCAAAACAAGGAGGCAAAGATATCTGACTTTCTGGGTCTTTAGATACAAAAATAATTTATTAAAATTTATCATTAAAATTATTTAATGAATAAGTGGACCTGTTATTTATCTCATTAATAGCCTCCTAATAATTTTCAATAGATTTATTTTTACTCATGAATAATCTGAGACTGAGTGCAAGATTTGACAGATTTCTGACACTGCATTTCTATCAACTATATTTGATACCTTCACCTTGAACTTGTTTGATTTAAAAACACCTCTAATGTATTTGTTCCCAAGTTATTAGAAGATACAGCTAGTGTTGGAGTTTAATATTGTATAATTATAAACTGCACAAGTAACACAGATTGTCATTCACAGATTGCTAATTTGGAAAATAATGATAAACAGAAATCTCTACATTCCAAAATGCTTTTGAGCTGAAATGATTTTCAAGCCATAAAGTACCTGGAACTTAGTTGAATGCAGCAACTGTCACATCCTCCCTTCCATAAGGATATAAGATCCATTATTGAACACATTCTGTGTTATAATTTCTGTTGAAATGGTTTGCATGAACTATTTCATTAATTATTCACAACACAAGGAAGCTGAGTTTACTGGAAATTAAGTCTCTAGTTATTCAGTGTTAGGGACAGTTTTCTAATTAATTTCTTTGAATCTGACAACCATGTTCTTGGTTACCATGTGTACTAACTTTCTCTGGTTATAATAGCTAGTCAACATAGATTTAATCATCTCAATAGATGAAATATATTTTTTCAGTTTTGGGTATAAGAACTCATTTGTCAGTGTTTTAAAATCACATTGCCCACAGACAAATTCTTCTGGAGGCTTCAATTCCTCACCTCATTCAGTGTCTTAAGCCTACCAGAATCCTCAAGTCATTAGTCTATTTCTATAATCTCCATCATTCAGGGGCATTCTTGTTTGTAGCATCACATTACTTCTTTCTTCTATGTTTGAATTTTCTTCTTCTGTTTGTCAGGATACTTAACACTACATTTATCTCTGACCTTGATAGTCCATGGAAATCTTTCTATTTCATTTCTTTATTCAGTTTTTCATTAAATTCCCCATTGGCCACATAAGATAAAATTCATAAATTTAAGTGTATTAAATACTTTTCCCTGGTAGTATGAAGAAATACTTGACAAAAGCAACCCAAGAAACCAAGAAAGGCTTTTGTTTGACTGACAATTTGAGGGTATGAAATTTGTCAGGGCAGAGAAGGCATGAAGGCAGGAATAGGAGGAGGCTGGTCACAATGAGTCAGGAATAGAGGGATATATACTGTTTCTCAGTGGGCCTCTTCTTTTTCTTTTTTGTTTCTTGCTCTTTGTCTTTCTCTTCCTCTTCCTCCTTCTTCTTGGTCTTTCTTTACTTTGACTTTTCATCAGTCTGTAATGACAGCCATAAACACTGCTGTCCACATTCAGAGCAGATCTTCCTTTCTTAGTTAAACACCTCTTAAATACTTCCTTACAGTTAGATCCAGTGGTGTGTTCCCTAGACAATAAATCCACAGATTGGCAATGAAGTCTCAAGCATATCTTTGGAGGCCATTACTCAGTTCTCCACATGATAGTCCCTTTATTTTCTTACCTTGCTCTATTTCCTTTTCTGCTATATAGTGAACAAACTACAGGTTTATCACTTAATTTCTACTCTCTTCTCTGTTTCTGTTAAAAGTGTACCTTAAAAGTTTCTTTTATTAAAAAAAAAACAACAAAAATTTCTTATTTTAAAGGAAGGTGCCTCATTATACCCAGACTTTGGGTAACAGAGGTAGATTTGGGGTGTTCAGCCCAGTTTAGAATCCCTGGGCCTCCCTTGTTCATATCTCAGTAGGCTGGAAGCACCTGGTCTGATAGCTCAACCCTAAAGTATTTGTATATCTGGAGATATGGTCAGGACAGTCTCCCAGGCTTCCTTCCGCAACTGCCAAAATGTTTATTTAGCCTCTCAATTGTTAATGTTCTGTTCACTATCTGGAAAACCTTTAATATAAATTTGTTTAATAGCAGGGCTGAGATGTCATGTTCTTCTAAATATCCATTTCAGGCAGATCATTCTATAGTTTAAATGCACACCCTCCACTTAACAGTAATTGAACAAAGTACAGATAGTTTCATTAAATTTCTAATTCTTTGTGAGTGTGAGAGAGAGAGAGAGAGAGAGAGAGAGAGAGAGAGAGAGAGAGAGAGAGAGAGAGAGAGAGAGAGAGA
>NC_034592.1:34732889-34745566 GCF_900095145.1 Mus pahari | reverse complement strand
AGAGACAGAGAGACAGACAGAGAAAGAGAGAAAGGGAATTTTGACAGTCTAATATATAGTCCTGGAGGCCCTCAAACTTGTGATCCACCTGCTTTAGACACCTGCTGTGATTACAGATAAACATTAATGCCTGGCTTAAATTTTAATTTACATTGCTTCAAAAAATCAAAGCAAATTGTTTTCACTGATATTTGAAATTTGTTTTCATTGCATAATGAACTCTATCATACTTTTGTTGACTTTTCATAAATAGTTACCCATAGGATATATTTGAAATTTATTTTAAATAATAAAGTATGTTCAAGTATCTCTAAGCCAGTTGTTCATTAAGATAGATCCATCCTTTTCTTAGCTGTCCATTTGTCTATCTCTGCCTCATTCCTATTTCTGTTGGTGGTACTGATGTCTGTGCTACTTTCTTCAACTATAAAGAATACACAATCATTTTCCTCTATGTAACGTATAAGACTCAAAACTTAGAATTTAATGTTTTACAACCTTTGTAAAATCTTAGCTGAAAGAAATAATATCTATGCAATAATTCTCCAAAGATATTATCACTTACTCTTCCAGTTCCTTTAAAATCATAACACCTAGCAGGGTTTTCACAAATTTCCTTGGTTCTTGGTGCCTCTAAGTAACTGATTTAGCTGTGCAGTTCTCTGATGTGACACTATTGGCTAACACTAAAGGGTAGACTCTGAAACAACCTGGCCAAAGTAGAATGTTGCCTTATGGTCAAGTTTTGAGATCACAACATTGTTATAACAATATATGCACTTGGATTTTTCTTTATCCTGAGTAGATTTCCATTCAGGTTTTTGTGTTATACAGTTTTAGCATTCACCTTCTGCTTTGAAGGTATTGCCCTTTGAAGGACCTGTATTTGCCATAGAATGGCAAAATAGTCTCCATTTCTTCCCCAGAACAGAGCAGCATGTGTTTGTACAGGTGGTCCCTGCATCCTCCCGACACTTGAAGTCTTTACACAGGCTCTCTTTTTCATTGCCAGGGCTGAGTCTTGACATTTGTCTTTTAATTTCTTGAAGACTCCTGGCATAGTCTCTGTCCATTAGACTTAACTGGTTTTTGTGTCCTCCACATCTGCTGGTATGAACATATTCATTTATTTAGAATTAAATGGTTTTATACCTGAGCACAATGCTCAGTTTTACTTGTTTGTTATTATTTGTAACAGTCAATTCAAGAAATTGTTTCCTTTTCCTCAGACTTATATTTTCCCCCATTATTAGTTTCTCCCTGAAATTTTGTGTTGTGTTCCTGAGAAACTGCAGGTGACTCAAGCTATCCAGACTCAAACTCTAGGTTACTGATATTTAGAAGTGGTTTCTCAAATCTCTTATTTCTCCTATCGTGTTTATTTTTTAGTTAATTTAATTATTATTACTTTTTAAACTTATTCATGGCATATTCTGCCTACTCCTCCCGTTCTGGTCACCCCCTCCCCAAATCCTTACCTCATCTTCTCTCCCCTTGTGCTCTGAGGAGGTGGAGGGCCCCCTGGATCTCCCCCAACTTCAAAACCCTGCCAGACTAGGTACTTCTGCTCCCACTGAGGCCCAATTAGGCAGCCCATCTAACAGAACATATCCCATGTACAGGCTACAAATTTTGGAATAGCCCCTGTTCCAGTTATTCGGGACCCACATGAAGGCCAAGCTGCACATTTGCTATATATGTGCTGGAAGTCCTGTGTCCAGCCCGAGTATGTTCTTTGGTTGGTGGTTCAGACTCTGTGAGCCACAAGAGTATAGGTTAGTATACTCTGTTGGTCTTCCTGTGGAACTCCTATCCTCTTTGGGGCCCACAATCCTTCCTACTCTTCTTCTGTATGAGTCCCCAATCTCCATTCACTGTTGGGCTGTGGATGTGTGTACAAGTTAGCTGCTGGGTGGAGCCTTTCATAGGACAACATGTTCCTGTCTGCAAGCACAAGAGTATCAGTAGTAGTGTTAGGGATTGTTGCTTGCCCATAGGATGAGTTTCAAGTTGGGATGGTGATTGCTTGATCATTCCCTCAGTTTCTCTTCTGTCCTCAATGCCTGCATTACTTGCAGACAGGATAAATTTTCAGTTGAAAGTTTTGTGGGTGGGTTGGTGCCTCTATTGCTCCAGTGAGGTTTCTTTCTGTCTAGAGGAAGTGGCTGGATACAAAGTCAACTCAAAGCAATCAGTAGCCCTTCTTTATACAAGTAATAAATGAGTTGAGAAAGAAATTAGAGAAACAGCAACCTCTACAATAGCCATGAATAATATGCAATATATTGGGACTTTAACTAAGCAAGTGAAAGATCCGCCTGTATGACAAGAACTTCAAGTTGCTGAAGAAAAAAATTGAATGTATCATAAGATGGAAAGATCTCCTTCGCTCTTGGATAGGTAAAATTAACAGTTATAATGGCGATCTTACCAAAAGCAAACTACAGATTCCAGCATACTTTTTTATCGAGCTTGAAAGAGCAATTCTCAACTTCATATGGGAAGATAAAAAACCCAGGATAGTCAAAACAATCCTGAACAGTAAAAGAACCTCAGGAGAAATCACCATCCCTCACCTCAAGCTATACTACAGAGCAATAGTGATAAAAATCACATGGTATTCATATATAAAGAGACACACTGATCAATGGACTGGAATTAAAGACCTGTAAATAAACCCAGGTACCTGTGGGCCCTAGAGTTTTGATAAAGAAGCCAAAACCATAATATGAAAAAACGAAAGTGTCTATGAGTAGAAGAATGAAAATAAATCCATATTTACCACCCTGCAAGCTCAAGTCCAAGTGGATCATGTGTCACAACATAAAACTGGATACACTAAATCTCATTCAAGAAAAAAGGGGGAAATACCTTAGAATTTACTGGTACAGAGAAAAGTTCCTGAACAGAACACCAATGACTCAGGCTGTAAAATCAGCAATTGATAAATATGCTATCATTCTAACCTCATGACTCCTGTTGGGATTAATATATTTCTATTAGATTTTTCAGCTTTCAGAGCAGAGATTTTAAGGAAATATACTAGTAACACTGACATAAGCATTTGTATAGATATAATATGTTGATGTATTAAAATGTAAATTATAGAGTTCTTTTGATTAGTAAAAATACTCAAGCAGCATGCTAAGAGGTTGAGAAATGTCCATGGTTATGGATAGTCACATATTAGGTTTCAGCTCCCTAGAAAGACAGGATAAAAGTACTCTAGAGGCATACTGAGTCAAGTGGGGGTTTGTGAATCCTGAATTACCATACAGAGAAAGGCCAAATGAAGTCTTCCACGTAAGCTGATAGCCTGATTCCAATCAGTGGAAGAGCAGTACAAATATCCTTAAAGACCACAGGGAGACGTTCTACAGTAACCCCCAGATCTTGCAAGCCTTATCACTATATTAAATTTGTGACAAACATATAATTCAGATGGATGTTATCAAAGCTAGGAGCAATAATGTTACAGATCTTGGAAAGGGATAGCCTATAAATCCCTTGAGGTATGTATCTTTTAAAAATATTAATCCATATTGAGTTTCATAAATGCTGAAAAGAAGGCACAAGGACCATTTTGCTATGTATTATTTAGTTAGCTTTAGTACCAGTGTGAGTTTTTCTGGAAAACAATTCCTATTATTCTTCCACATTCCTAATGAGCTTTGAAATATTTGAGCCTTTCTCTTTGCAAGTAACATGGATGATAAAATAATGAGCTAGAAAATGAAGAAATACCAAAATATATGGATTAGTAATGTGTTGATCTGCAGTTCTCTCCTTCGATAAAATTCTTCCCAACTCAGCCCGTTTCTTTGGAAACACACTTGCAATGTGTCTAGGATGATTTCAAACTAAATTAGCAGCTATCGCAGCCTCCCATGTATTAGGACTTCAGGCACGCACAAGTACACCTGAGTAGTTCTTTTTATAGTTCAAAAATGACATCATTTTCAATAAAATATGTAATTTGAAACTTTGTCAACAATGACCAACTAAAGAGAAACAAACTTAAGGGTATACACACACACACACACACACACACACACACACACATGCGTTAGACTGCATACGATAGTTTTGGGGAAGACTGTTTTGAGAGATGATATAAAAGTATTGAAGACTAGGAAATTTAAGGGCTGGACATGAGCAGAACAGCTGACAATGAACTTTACATTATACATTAAGAACAGCTAAAAGTCTATAAATTAGTCTAGGAGGAAGAAATACAGAGAAATGCCTAGGTGAAACTGCTCTAGTAATTACTAAATCCCTGCTGTGGATATTCCATCATGTCTTTGATATCCTACTTCTTTTTATGTTTAAATTATAATTTTAATTAAAATAAAAGCACATTATTTTCTCTTTCCCTTTCGAACCTCTAGCTCACTCCGTTTCCTCCTCAAATATTAAGTTGGTAGCCTCATTTTCATTGGTTAATTTTGTTACATATAAATATATATGCTTGGGTACACACAAATATAGCTGGCTTGGTGAAATTCTGTTGTTTGTATATTTGAGTTCAGGGCTGAGCACTCTGCACTGGAGAACAAGTAAGGAGACTCAACTCTTAGAGAGGCCAATTCTCCTGCCTGTCACTAGTTGCCTGTAATTCTTTGTCTAAGCTGGGACCTTGTAATGTTCCCTTCTTTAATGTGAAAGCATGTATTGGTATGCTAATTTTTTGGTTTTGCTCATGAGACCATTTCTGGATAACACTCCTCATCCAAAAGCAAACAAACAAACAAAAAACCCAAAAGCTCCTTGCAGCAAATGGATACTATCTCAGAAGATCACAACAGAGCACAGCACAGAGATTACTGGATCATGTGATCCAAGTTCCAGTGGATCTATGTCACTGATTGAGAATCAGTAGATCAGGGAATATGGAGAAAGAGGACCTGCAAAGACTGCAAGAGCAAGAATACCATGAAACCTGTTATGAAAATGTCTTTTTTAGATCTCTCAATTCTTAACTAACAAGCTGGAAAACGAATATAGAATAGTAAGTTAGCAGGAGAGTATTCCTCAGTATATTTGAAGATAGAGAGCTCCATCTATTTTGCAAAACGAAGTAATTTCTTTAAGTACCCTAAGTCAAATTCTTCAGCTATGAAGTCAGTGTTAATATATCTTAAAGGACAGTCCTAATGATAACAAGTACAAACTCCTGACGTCTAAGCAGCCAAAGTGCTGAAGTTGCTTTTGCACTTGTTATTGCTTCTAGTCGTGTAAGTAAAGTCACTATTTTGAAAAATATCTAAGTGGTATGTGGTGGACTGGAGTATGGAAGATGTTAATGAGTGCCAAATATGCTTAAAAGAGGAGTGAACATAAGGTACAGAGGCAAAGATTATTGAATGGCAAATGTTTTTAGCCATAAACATATTTTGGCTGCAGTAAGTAAAATAAATATACCACAAGATCAAAGCTCTTCAACAGTTGTGTGGAGCCAAAGGCCTGGGAAACATTGACCCCCAGCCCAGGTCAGCTAAACCATCTGGGATGTTTGAGATGCCGGGAGTGAGAGTGGTTGCACTCTGCAGTCAGGAAATGGGGGTTAGTTAGAAGATGCCCTTCTGAAAGCTCATACTCACGACCATTTATCCTGTTTGGAATGAGAAGTTATTTGGGATCTGTATGTAGATGGAAATCCACAATGTGAAGTACAAAAGATAATAGGAACACAGAAACTCTTAAGTCTAACTTGATTTTGCCTATTGTATGAAAGATAGACATTACAAAATAAACTCTTAGAGCCTCAGTTCCCTTTTCTGGAGAAAATGATTGACAGGCAGACCTTTGAATTTATTTTTAGTAGCTTCACTTTTCAGCTCCCATATTTAACAGTAAAACTCTAGAGCTCCACTCATCTATAATTTCATTTTCATTTATTTGTTGTTGTTTTTATTGTTTGGCCCTGGTACATGGTAAAAGTTAGAATAGTAAGCTCATCATACAGATTTCAAAATCATTTCAATAATATTGACTTGTGAGTCAAGAGATTTCAGAAAGTTAGCATACAAAGTTGTGCTTACAGTTTGATTCACATTCAACTCTTGAAAAGAATTTCAGGTTTCCAAGAATGCTGGGAGTAGGTCACATTCTACATCTTTCTTTTTGTTCTCATAACACTCGCTGCTTTTCTTATTTTCAATTGGAAAGAACAATCTTCTCTGCATAGTGTCTTGAATTATACCTAAACATGGTAGCACAATGGCAGACCACATCCCAGTTAGACTTAAAGATAACATCCAAACAGAAACTTACTGCTTACCCTCATAAAGATTTCATTGTGCCTTAAGAAACAGAGCACAGTTATGAGGCTAACGTCTTACTCAAACTTTCTCTGGTCATGTACTATGTACAAAATTAAGAAATAGGAATCTGTGTTCACCTCCTCCTGTTTCCACTATGTCCCCAGACTGTGGAATGTTGGGATTCATACTGTGAATTCTCTGAAAATCAATTATTGTCAGATTCTGTTTTCAGGGCTGCCAGACAATATTTTGGCTCAACTTCAGTCCATTTGGAACACAGCTGTTAAGTTGTTGACAAAAACTAAGGAAATATGAACATGTTCCACCCTTTCAAAAATTGCATTTGCTGGCAACCAACACCATGGATTTGAAATATTCTTATTAGAGAACTAGCTTAGTACCACTCTCTGGCATCCTCTTGTGTTCCCCCACACATGGCACCTTTCATTCACCACTTGGGATATTCAGAGCTTGAACTTGATCTTTAAGTTACTGTATTAATAAATGCCCTGTGACTGAATTTCCCTTGGATTTAGTGTCTCAATTGTGCAGTTTTCCAGGTGCATTTATTTTACAAGAAAGAAAAGAAACTCCTGTGGAAAAATCCGCATCGCTTTATTTCTAAAGGATTAGTCATCAAAGCATTCTTGCTTTTTGACTAAATCCTTCATAACATGTTGTCATTTATCTAGGAAAATTAAATGGCCTTTACATGTATGTAACTCTGTATCTATTTATACATATCTGTCTGAATGAAAATAATCAGTGAAAGGAGAAGTGTCAACATGTTTTAATCACAATATTTTTTAGACATTGACTGGCATACCATTTGGAATCTGTAATTTTCCCCTATAATTAGTAAATTTGGTCAGTTTAATTATGGAGAAGGGAGTAAACAGGGAGAGTAGACAGGACCTGAAATTGGATATCAAAAGGACCTGTCTTCAGAACTACATACTTCTCTAATATACAAAACACATGAGGTATGTACCAAATGTATTTCTAAAAATTAAGAAGAAAATTCACATATTTAATGAGGTACCCAGTGGTCAGTGCTGCCTAATGGAGTTTCAAGTGATGATAAAAATGTTCTGTGTCCCTATTGTTCACTCTGCAGTAGCCCCTGGCCACATATGGTTACTGAATGCTTGGAATATGTGACTGAGAACCTAAATTATAAATTCTGTTTAATTATATCAAATTAAACATTTAATGGCCATGTGTGGCTAATAGATACCATAGTGAATATCACAGGAACAGAATAATTTGGTTATATATTCTTGGTAAGCTAAGACTTAAATGACAAAAAGAACTAGAAAATAATGTCAACTATTTCTTGATAACAGTATTTCTATAGTAATATGTTATTTTGAATTTGCTGTGTATATAACGTGAAATAAATCTAAATGAGTAATTATGTTAGTATATTTGAGAGTTGGAAAGTTAAAAAGTTTTTAAAAACACTATAAGCCCTCATAATGCAATTTTATTGAACAATAATTCTCAACTGTGTTCACCAGAAAGGCCTAGAAATGATGACCACACCAGTGGCAATTGCATTTGACCTGCTCAGCTTTTAATCTGTTACACTCAAAGAAAGCACGACTTACTTGAAAGACTGGTAATTCAGATAACTTATAACAATTTTCAGACATCTTGCTCCATTTAAAACAGGGATATTTTCAAAGACTTACAGTGTTATATCAAGAAGACTGAGTCCATTTGAGAATATTCCACTGATCATAGTTGCCAAAGTTTGTTCGAAAGAATGGATAATTATAATAGATGAAAAATTCCAATATATTTATAAAATAGGTTTGTATTATTATTTTTAAAATTTAGACATCCTTAACAAATACTAAGGAGTAAATTCATTATTATTAATTAAATACAAAAAGCAAAACAAAGGCAAAACAAAACCAAGAAACAAACAACCACACCAACAAAAAACCCAAATCACTACCACCAACAACAGCAAAATGACCGCAGGTTTCAACCAAATTTTCTCCCTTTTCTGTATGTCCTGAACTTCATGGTAAATGAAGAGTTGATTCCTCCAATAAAATACCCCCCCCCCATTGTAACAGCACTAGAGTAAAAGACAAAGCTATATCCCAAAAGGACAAATGGAGAGCATTATTCTATGCAGTTGAAGATGGAAAAGCCTAGCTTGCCAACCATTCACAACTTGTGGACTTTGCTTCGATCTTGAATCAAGTAAACGTGCTGTAAGGCATCCATTCTGAAAAATATTCATTTATTTTTTACATTCTGTGTGTCACTGTTTTGCGGCAAATGTATGCTTGGTGTTTTTGGAGGACAGAAGTGGGAGTCACATTCCCTGGAACTGGAGTTATAGGAGGTTGTAAGCTGCCACGTGGATGCTCAGAAATGAACCTGGGCAAGTTGTGTGAACTGATGAGCTACCTCTCCAGCTCCTGTAAAGAATCTTTTAAGGAAATCAGCAAAATAGAAACACTTTGGGTAATCGAGATCCTAAGGTATTTTTTTTTTATATCTCCGATATTAGTTACGCTCTTTAAAAGATTTTATGTTTCAAGTATGTAGTTTGGAGTGTTAAAAGAAATGAGTGTCTAGGTTTTTGATAAAGTTGAGAAGAAACAAGATTCGCTATTTATTGAGAATAGTAGTGTATAACTTGAGCAAATATTACTATTTTTCTCTACTTTTGTATAGGGAGATGCCTTTTTATGTTGACTTGTTTTAACAGAAGAGAAAGAAGCCATAACTAATTAAATTTGTACCGTGTATCAGACAGTGTAAAGAGCTGCAAGGGAAGCACACTATGAATTTGAGGGGGAAAGGTGAGAAAGCATGCATGCCCTACACCCCATGGCTGCAAAGCATACAGGAAAAGTCTGTAGTCTAATTGCTGGTTGTGAGCATGCTTTCTAGAACTAGGTTCCTAGGAACAGCCTAATTCTTCTACACAGTGGCTAAATAAAATTGTTCAAATCTCATAGCCTCTCCATGTATCAGTTTCCTTATTGTATATAAGAAAACGACAAATATTAAAAAAATATTTCTGAAGAGTAACCTAATGTCAATAGCCGTTCAAAAATTAGACAGTAGAGTGAGTTTTCAATATTATGTAACAGTGGTTCTCAAATATTGATGAGTAAAGCCCTACCTATACAGTTTGGCAAATACCCTATCTGTCCTCCCTTCTGAGTTCTAACTCTGGTATGGACTTGGTATGTTTCGAACTGAAGTTCACATGAGCATTCTGAGAAACTTCACAAAACCTTATTCTGCTTCCATCCATTCTGAGGAAAGGAAGGAAAAATAAATACATGTGACAATTTCTTTCTAAAGGAACAATTTACTAACTCCATATACATGTGACAGGAGAATGTGAATCTAAGGTTTTCTCCAACTTGAGAGAGTTTCAGCTTTGTCTTCATGGCTTTTAAAACTGAATGAGAAAATGTGTGCTTATGGGGTAAAAATGACATGCCAGCTGCAGATTATTTTTCCCTTTCTTTTTTTTTTAATTAAAATTTTTCTATGTAGCCAGACAATTTCTCACCTACTCATCTTCATCTAAAACAAGACACCATCTGTTATGTATGTACTTAATGAGTACCATGACAAATTAGAGCACACTCAGGCGTCAGATACTGTATACACGCCCAGGGAGTTTCTGCCTAGACCTTTGGAAGGTCCTGATCAGAGGCTGAGGGGACAGCTGTCTCTGTGGCTATAGCTGAATTCAATGAGAGATGATGCCCCCTAAGGACTCCTTCCCAATAAGCAGGGTCAAACAGCCTGGCCAGCATAAAGCTGGGAAATGAATTACCTGGTGTCAGGGAGGATTCTGGGTATAATTTACTCTGCAAGAAGGTTATCCTTCAAAAGCAGCTCTCCTTTTCTCTTTGTGTGCACCAGAAACAAAGTCGGGAGGTTGAGAGTTGTCAGAGTGTCCCAGTGTGCCTGGGCTTTTAGCGGGGTTCTGACTCTCAGACAAAATACCTCCCTACCTGGAATGGAGGATCTAATTTCTTTCTCTTCTAGTCTGACATGACCTGGAGTCTGAAGCCCGACCACCCAGACCTCTTCAAAACTCTTCTCCAGCAGATAACAAGGTCTCTCATCTCTTTGCTTGTTAACAATCCATTTGAGTTCAACAGCAGGGAATGCTGGTGGGCATTTGAAACAAGAAGAAAAAAAATTCAGCAAGAGAAAAGGAAACAGATAAAAAGCAGTGTTGTAAGAAAGGAACAAGTACAGTTGGAGTTATGACTGTGGATTGGGGTGATGAGGTTAGCAATTGAACTTTCAAGGAATATTGCAGGTAATTTTATTTTTGAAGTAGAACAGAGGAGATAAAGCATGACTAGAAACATACAAAACAGGAATGCCATGCAGTTGAAAATAATAGTCTTCAGAAATTATTAGTGATTTTGAAGTGTTTCATGTCCAAATATTTATCCATTCAAAATTTTAAATATTTGTATATTTGGAAAAACCTGCTCATAAGGGGTGTTCAACATTTTTTTTATTAATTCAAAGATAACATTAGGAAGTAAAAATATACCCATCTTTTAATACAGTGCATGGAACAAAAATAATTTATAGAAATAGATTGCTTGAATATAAAATAATCTGTTTATTTTATAGATGAATAGAAGACAAGGCATTTGGAATGGTTTTAAAAGACTAGTTAGGCATTTCATTTTATGCATTCCTTTAGCAAATATATATATAAAAATATAACCTGTATGCCTTAGACTCTTCAGGTGATATGAATTTAAGAATGATCAAGAGGTAAAAGGCATTTTTGTATAAAAGTTTAGGAAAGAATGGGAGATCATGAACATTTTTTGGAAGGCAAATTATTGTGTGATAAATTTAAGATTTTTAATTCAGTTAATTTGTAAAAAGTCAATAAATATGCATTTCTGAATGTAAACATAGGTGAATACAAGCAAATATCCCACGGGTGATCTCAACCAGGTAAGGAGTTGAGTCTGCCTCCCTCACTCAGACCTCTTTACTAGACTTGGATTATATATTCAAACTATCTCCCAAGGCTCTGTAACTAATTTTGGAATCTGAAATGATATATGATAAATGACAATACCTTTAATTTCAAGTTGGTATATCTTTCCTCATTCCCCTTTTCATAAGAAACATTACCTTATGATTAAAGATGGGATGCAAAATCAGCCACAAACTCACCCTGTTGTCCTCCTTCCTGTGATCCAGTATGTCACAATGAGTTTCACATATTACTTTATGATATCTGGAGTGTTTACTCCAGCAACAATGTCATCCTGGCTTGACTATTTCTAGGGTCTCTAGTATTTTAAATGTTTCAATATTCTCTCCCTACAACCTTCTCTTCATGCGTTTCAGTTGTTGTTTGTAATGTGAAAAGTAAATATTCAGATTACACTCTGTTAATGACTCAACACTATGAGGAGAATAAAATCCAAGTTTCATGGAATGGTTGTGTGAAGTTATAAACCGTGATCTTTCTGGCACATGTCTTAGAGAAACTTCTCTAATCTTTAAGCCCTCTGTAATCCATCCACAATCAATCTTGTTTTTTTTTTTTTTTTTTTTTTTTTTTAACTCTGGAGACATTACTTTTACTCCTCTCTGACTAGAATGTCTCTCATTTCTTGTCCTATAGAGGTGATGAATGCAAAGTTTTGACATTCTACATCCAAACCACTTCTTTGCTTTGTGACATTATATTGTCATGTGCTTCCTAATAGAACATGTCACCCTGTGAAAACATATTTTTACTTATGTGTTTTCCTTAATGTGCTTAAATATCTTCCCAGGACAGAGGAGTTTTCTTGATCCTATGAGAAATTTGGTGCATGACTGCACTTGAATAACCAAATGTGTGGATGGCTGAATAAAAAGATCTTATCACAAAGTACATCTAGTTGCTTAAGGAATGGCTTAAGGAATGCACGGTGAATCTACCACTTGTTTCCAGCGTCAGAGGGAGATAGAATTACATAGTGATCATTTCTTGCATGCTTTATTTTGTAAACATGAAAACCCATTGCTTCTTCCATGTCATGGCGTAGTTTAGATTGTTCTTCAATTACTTAGAAACACTTTAGGTTCATATTTTTCATTAGTCCTCAACCAAATATTTGGGAGACCTATGGGGTAGATATTTATCTAAGTATATAGTGCTCATTTTTGAGGTCCTTATGTTTTTATTTGCCATAAATAATCATATTATCTGGCAGTCTTATGAGAATACAGTAAAATATTGGGTGAGTATACTCTGTGGCATGAGAGATGTACTTACACTTGGACAAGTGACACCTTCTGACTAGGGAATTTTGAGAAATATATTTAGGAAATCAGCAAGTGAGAAATACTTAGAGAGATTACGTTCTTGTGCTCCTTTTTTTTTTTTTT
>NC_034592.1:34724382-34732724 GCF_900095145.1 Mus pahari | reverse complement strand
GTGTGTGTGTGTGTGTGTGTGTGTGTGTGTGTGTGTGTGTGCCTGAAAAATAATAATGAGAATAAAATCTTTATCTTCAGGTAAAAATATCTATGAATGAATCTTTTAGAGATTCCAGATGCTTAAATGTCACATTTAGAGCAGCAGCTTAAGAATTGCTTTCACATAGCACTGTTTGCCTTTGATTTATGCCTCAAAATAATTCTAACATTGAAAAAAATTCTTGACAATTACCTGAATAATAGGGAAAAAGTGTGTGGCTAATTGTCAGCTGAGAGGAATATAATGGTGTAAATAGCCTTTTAAAGTGGTATTTGTCTCTTCTGTGACTTCAGGTTCAAAGTGATCTCTCCTGGGCTTTGAAGCACGTATTCTGACTTGTTTAAATTCAATGACCTCATCCATATAGGACTGGGAATTGCCAAGACATTAATACGTGCATTTTTATGACATATTCTAAAGTCAATAGGAAAGAGTTTTCTGAATAAAAGCCTTAAAATTACCTTATGAATTATTAATTACAGGGCATATTACCTTTGAATTATAAAAGCCCAGTAAAATGGAAAGGAAAATTGAAAAACATCAACCTCAGGTTCTTTAAAAATGTAATACCAATCATTTGAGCACTGCAAAAATCTTTTATTAAAGATAAAAAGGAGGTTATATGTATTTTATTAACCGGAGGATATGTTCAATCCACATGATTAAAATTCTCATTACTAACTCAACTCAGGAACGTGATTTATTACTTAAACAGAATGGGAGGCATTCGGTTGTCCACAGCAGCATTTATCAGAAGCAGAACTATCAGTTTGTATCTATTTTAACATACTTAATATTTTTTTAAAGGTGGCATTGCCATCTGTTTGAGGAATTGAAGTTTTTTTCTGGAATTGGCAAAGTACATTAAAGTAAAAACATTATCTGTTTTCCATCTAGCTTTGAGTTCTAAGTTTTAAAAGTAAAGATGGAATTTGGCCTTTAATGAAGTAAAGTTTTCCAGTGTAAAGGGGAAAGGGATGGGGGGCGTATTGTAGATTCTTATATCAAGATGCTGAGACTAGAGGATCAGGGGTTTAAAGACAGTCTTGGCTACAAAACATGTCCTAGGCCAGCTGGTACAACAAAACACTATTTCCAAGAAATAAATATTTTAAAAGCTTATATTCTACAAATATATTTTAAAGGAGACTTATTTTAGAGAAGGATAGATAATGTCATGGGTATGTGCAATTGCAGACAAAATGTCATATTTTATGTATTTTGGGTTTATGATTGTTACAGTTTTGCTTTGAAGAGTGATTGTAATAATTACTTTCTCAAAGATCTCAGAATCTCTCAAGTCTTAAATGAAAACTGAATCACTATATTTATAAAACAGTACCTTATTGTTCTTTAGTACTGGAAACTGAATCACTATATTTATAAAACAGTACCTTATTGTTCTTCAGTACTGGTACTTACTTGGTCTTATCTACAATCAAGTGAAACATCAGTGATTCCTGAGAAAGGGGAGTTGATGGCCTTAGGCTATGCCTGATGAACCCCTTGGGAGCTTGGAAGTGGAGTGTGACCTGGATGGCTGGAGGAGGAAGCGTTTGGAACAGGGAGAACAACAATGCATTCTAACACACTCTCCTAGTGAAGGCTGAGCTTGCTATATTAGAAAGAGAGTAATACTCTGTTCCATCTTATGTTCCTGCATTTCATTTAGACAGGAACAATTTTGGGGTCCAAAATTTTGAGATAAATTGCTGGTCCCATCCCTCAACTGTGGGCCAAGTCTATCTACTAGTGGTGGTCTCTTCAGGTTGCGTCTCCTCACTGATGGGCATTTCTTCTAATATCAGAGCCATTGGGTCCTTAGAGCAACACACATCCCTGGTGTCTGGGGATTTCTAGTGGCAATCCCCCAACCACTACCCCACACTGCTGCATATTTCTGTTCCTTCTCACGGCTACCTGGGCTTCTTTCCTGCCTTCTGCCATATTTCATCCTGTCACCATCTTGTCCTTCCTCCTGCTGTCTCCTACCAAGGTCCCTCCCTTCTTCTGTTTCCCCTGATTATTTTGTTCACCCTTCTAAGAGGGATTGAAGCATCCACACTTGGGCCATCCTTCATGTTCCTGCATATGGTCTGTGAGTTGTATCGTGGATATTCTGAACTTTTTGACTAATATCCACTTATTTAAAAAACAATGGAGCAGCGACTGAAGGAAAGGCCATCATGAGACAGACGGCCCCAACTTGAGATCCAACACATGCGCAGAAACCAAACCCTGACACTAGTGCTGATGCCGCCAAGGTGTGCTTGCAGACCGTAACCTGACATGGATGTCCTCTGAGAGGCTCTGACTGAGACAGATGTTGATACTTACATCCAACCATTGTACTGAGCCGGGGACTCCTATGGAAGCGTTAGGGGAAAGACTGAAGGAGCTGAGGGGATTGCAACTCCGTAGGAAGAAGAACAGTATCAACTGGATCCCTCAGAGCTCCAGTGACTAAGCAACCAACCAATGAGCATACATGGGCTAGTCTATGGCTCTTGTTAAATATGTAACAGAGGACTGCCTTGTCTGGCCTCAGTGGGAGGGGATGCATTTGGTCCTGTGGAGGCTTGATACCCCAGAGAAGGAGGTTACAGGGGTAAGGCAGAGTGAGTGGGTAGGTGGGGAGCACCCTCTTAGAGGCAAAGGGGAGGGAGGATGGGGTCAGGGCTCATGGAAGGTGGACCAGGGAGGGAGGCAATATTTGAAATGTAAATAAATAAAATAATGAAGAAAAGGAATGGAAGAAATAAAGAAACAGAGTAAGTACGTCGCTTCTGGATAAATGAGGAAGCATTCCAGGCCATTCCTCACAAACTTCCAGGGATGTTTTGGAAGTAGTTTGTACTAAATAATTTGGGAAGGTTCACTATGTTAGCCTGACATTACAGGATACCAGCAGAAGCTTTTAGGATGAAGACTGGAGAGAAGAAAACGTAAGTACAATTTAATGGGAGAGGAGAGGGATCTTAGTTAACAGCATTAGCTATAATTGCACCAGGATTCCTTGGCAGTAGGTAATGTCAGTCAACAGCATAGATTGAAGTTGATACTCAGGAGAAAGAGTGTTGCTAGGAAAAAAGACCTTAAGAGTTGGCTCAGCAAGTAAAAGCACTTGCTGCTCTTTTAGAGGGCCCAAGTTCAGTTCTCAGCACCCACACGTGACGACAGTTCATGATCGCCTGTAACTCCAACCTAAACGGACCTGGCATTTTTCTGGCCTCTAAGCACACTGCTTTCCCAGACACATAAATAATAAAATAAATCTTGAAAATATTTTATGAAAGCAGTTTGGTAAATAAATAATTTAAATATTCCAGTGTTTATTGAGAAGTGCTCATTTTCCCCTTCCCCTTCTTTATCCCTTGGACATCAACATGGACATTCTCGTTTCCTATAGTCATGCTGGTAGTACGAGGCCATAGAAAGCACTTACGTGAGAGATTCCTCCAAGCCTTGTCCTTCATCCCTTCCTACAGAATCCGACATTAAGCTCTGCAAGAGCTTTCACTCTCCCTGCACAAGTCCTTCCTTCCTGTTCAGGGTGGGGGCCAGCTGAGGCAGCTTCTGTGTGTCAGTTCACAGATGATGTCTTCAGGGATCACTTATTTTCATTATAATTAGGAGCACCATGCTTCTGAAGCACCTGTGCCTTTAACACTGTTAATATTAAGTAAGAAGTACCATAAAGAAAGACTGGGCCCCTGCAAATATTGTTCTCTCTCTCTCTCTCATTTGAAAAATAAAATTTAACTTAAGAATGGTTGCCATAGATATAAGCACATTAACTAACTTCCTGGCATTAGAATATCTTCTCTGACTTATGTAATGCTTGCTGAAAAAGGAGGGACTGTAGAATCTCATGTCCCTCTATGTGTATTTATACATATATAAGAATATATATACTTATAAAGAGAGAAAAAACTATGCTTCAAACATAAAATGCATATAACAAAGCATCACATTTCTGTAAGCTGTTTTATGAATGCATAGTATTTGAGTATTTAAGTTTAGGCAAATGGTTTCCCTATCTCTCCCTCTCCATCTCTCTCTCCATCTTTCTTTCTTTCTTTCTTTCTTTCTTTCTTTCTTTCTTTCTTTCTTTCTTTCTTTCTTTCTTTCTTTCTTTTTTCAAGCTGGCACATTCTTGTTCAATGAAAGCAAGGGAGCAAAGGATTATTCTAGTCATTGAAATAGAAATTGTGTATGAATCTGACAGCTGGAGCTTAGCTGTAAGATATTGTGATTTTTTTTTTTTTCTGAAGGGAAAGGAGATAAAATGAGGGTTTGAATTTCTTAGCATAAGGGGCTACCTAAATAGCAGCTGTTAGGTATGAAATCCCTGATAAAGAGTAGAACTCGGTAGGGACTGTGTCTTCCCAAGCTCAAAGAGTTGGAAGTGAGTGTCGGGGAATCACAGTGTTTCACTGGAAGAGGATTTCCCCCCTTTTCTAACTCTTGGCAATTGCTTTTTGGGTTTACAGCTATGCATTCATAAATTTTCTTCACTTGACTACACTAAAAATACCTACAATCTTTCCATTTTGAAGGAACAGAATAACATTCTCAGATTACATGAGAGAGTATATTCATAAATCTGCTTAAATTGTTAATAATATTTCAGTGGATTTTGTTCTGCATTAGAGAAGGGTTGCTGTAGTTTTGACTTCTTAGGACATCATAAAGTAATTCCACTCTGATCTGAGTATGACAGATGTTTTTATGTATTTGTTACTGCCTCTTGTTACAGACGTCTCAATCTTCCCTGTCTCTCTCACATGCTAGGCTCTGTCAACAAACTCCTTGTTTCCTCTTGCCACCTTAGACTCCCTTTTCACACTCCTAACAAGACGTGATCTTTCCAATTCCCTAAACACAGTATGCCAGAAGTCTCACTTCTGGGACTTCAAAAGCAGTTGAAAATGGAGAAAATTATTAACTTTCTTCATTCACTATCCCCCCTTTTCCAATGCAAGCATCGCAAACAGTTTCTTGTGTGGTGTGTACCATGGTTGCTGTGGTGGGATCCTCAACATAGCTCCACAGTTGCAAGTCTAAATTAATCCTTTGTGCATTATTTTGCTACTCATGAACCTTCATCTGTGATAAAATACTTAAGACAAACAACTTAAAGGAGAAGGAACTTATCTTGGCTCACAGTTTCCAAGGTTTCTGGCTGTGATTCCCTGGCTTCTTTGTTTTGTGACTGCAGCAAAGCTAAGCATCACAAAAAAAAGGAGGCAGACTCGTGGAAGTCAGGAATGGGTTAGGAAGCAAAGAAGCAGAGGTGCTGGGGTTCTTGGAACATGCTCTATGTTTCAGGGTCATATCCTGATTGATGTATTGCAATCCAATAGAGTCCTTTATAAAGTCTCCCCAGCTTCCCAATAGCCCATTGAACTGTGACTGACTTGATCTAACCATAAAGTCAGAGCTTTAATGATCCATTGATCTGATGACTCTTCAAAGGCTCCAGCTCTGAATGCTACTACCTTAGGGATCAAGTCTTCAGCTCCTATGTCTTGGGAGGTTTTTAAAATTCAAACTATAATAACAGTCTTCCTAAAATGGTTAAATGTTTCTGAAGAGCTTATATTTATTTGATCTTATAAGTTGAAATATCATCATAATAGACTTAAAAATAATACCTAATGATAATTTATAATTATCAGCAATTATATTTCATACTAACAGAAACTTCATACATATAAATATTCTAATATGAAAACATCACTTTTTGAAAATAATAACCCTTGAAACTCCATTCTGATAAAAATGTATAATTTATATGTAGTAATTTTAATTTCTAAAAATTGTTTCAGGTATGCTTATGGTACTGCAGAATGAGAACTTTATGTTTTTAAGGTTACCTGTTCTATTCTTGATAATCGTACTGAACACCAGAACAAAGACCCAGGTGTATGCCTTTTTAACCTGTTCAAATTACAAAGAACATAAAATTTGTGTCAGGGTGATGGCATAAAAAAGAGAAAGATTTCAAGGAGACCACAGACAAAGCAAGAAGCTAATATAAGCTTTATGGGTCCTAGCAAATTTACTGTTTTCTGAAGGTGGTAGAAATCTACTAGAGGTTCCTGAGTAGGTGATGGGCATATTTCAAATTCCGTGCTAATGACTTTATGCTATTTTTTTGGACAATATATAATCTCTAGTTTCATTATTTTCTCAGTGACATTTTTATGCAGTGCAATTCTTTTGCATATTAAAATACTAAGAGTTGCCAGATACAGAGCAAACTTAAGAAGCTAGAAGTCCCACACCTGTGCAATTGGGTCTTCTTGAAGCCTTCACAGTGCTTTTCATATTCATGTATGGAAATACTCTTTAAGAAAATACTTAGAAAACAAGCCTCAGTACATAGACTACCTTACAACACAGAAATAATTATTTGCCAAGTGCTGGTTTATTTATGAAGAATGCTAATCATCTCCCCCTCCTGTGTTTGCATTTATAAGGCCAGAAGACCAATCCTGAATCAGAAAGCAAGTCTAATGTCACTGCTGTGCACTATAAAAACAATAATTTCTACACTTTGGAGTAAATTGCAGATTGAGAAATTCTTCCTTCTACCTCAAGCCTCCACTCAAATGCAAACAGACTTGACTTAGGGTGATCTGTGATGTCCTAGACAAATAAATTCTTTCATTTTGGTCTTGCCAAGTATTCTATTTGTTTATCTTAAATTGAGATCATTTTATCAGTTTTAAAACGTGCTTCTAATTAATTTCTAAAAAGAAAAAAAATTGAGGTTTTCGTCTAACCTGAAACAACTATCTTTTTTTATTAAAGGGGGCTAGAGGGATTAATGGCTGTCTCTGGTAAGCCACCTCTAGCATGATGCCTATATTTAATATTTAAAACACAATTATATTAGAGAACACAGATTAACTTGTTTTACATATTCAGAGCTAGAATTCTGGGGAAAATGCTATGCAAATTTATGTAAATTGGAACGCATGTTTATGTAAAACAACATGTGATTATGCATCCCTAAATTTACAAGAAAAATTCTGCTAGTCTTCTCTTAAAAAGTAGAGAAAATACAAATATACTCTCAATCCTCGTTTGGACCAGGCTTCCTCTTGCATGGTTTGTCTGGCATGTGGGAAAGCTCTTCCGTGCCATGGCACTGGGTTAGGATTCTGTGTTTCCTTTGCTGAAACATGGTTTTCAGCTTGAGTTCAGAGGACGCTGCCAAGTTTATTTCCCTTCTCTACTTTCCTTCATTTCCATGTTGAAATATCTTGATTTCCTCTAATTCAGAAAGGTTCTATGAATTGTTACTTAATTTTTATAAATAAACATGTTTTATTGAAGGCCAATGCCACGTTTGCCTTTTTTAAAATGAACTGTCATAAAGAAGGTGGCACATGCTCAACTATTTGGCATATATCTTCTAACCCTCCTCCCCAAGTAAAGGAATAGGAGAATTACTTCATCTTCTAGACTGACAGAGCTAATATTTTGCGTGAACATGCAGTCATCTGAGACTGAGTAGGATATAATTTGTTAATTATTCCAGTTTTAATATTTAAACCATATTTTTATCACCTTGAGAATGATACTATTTATTTATTTTGGCAGTTGTCAAATTCATCATGATATCTCTATTGATTAATTTTGACTTTATATTCACCTCAAAACCTCACATCCTTTACCAATCAGGTGTTCTCTAGATTTCTAAAACACGATTATTGTTTTCACCTATTAAAATAATTTTAATTATTATCAAATTTCTCCAGACTCACACCTTGCAGTGTTGTTTAGTTTAGTGAAGGCATGGTGGCTTTTTATTAAGTTGTATCCTCTGTTACCCAGGGAGGAAAAGAGAAATGAGCTATGAATCCATCCTCAAGTGACCTCGGACATTTTTTTTCCCTACATAAACCCTATAAGTTGCTTTCTTTTTATCATATCAGCATGTTGCCAATCTGAGAAAAATCTTGCCTGCCAGGAAAAGCTTAAGGCTGTGAGAAGCAACGGCCTTGAGTGCCGAAATAACTAAGTGGTGAGCGATCTTGTTGGCTGGAGGTGAGTCAGTCTTACCAAGTCTTATGATAATAAAATGAGACATTTCAAAAAGAGTCTGGCTGGTCATGTGAGGTTCATAAAACGTATTCTTTGAAGGAGACAATACCTTAGCAATTTGGGGACTTGGATGACAAGATTTATACAAATTCCCATGCCACTTATCAAACGTCTTTACATTTTTAATACATGTTGATAAAGTATGAAAGGGGACACACACACACACACACACACACACACAC
>NC_034592.1:34706127-34723912 GCF_900095145.1 Mus pahari | reverse complement strand
TTTTTTTTTTTTAAAAATCACAAAAATCCATAGCGTAGGACAGTGCTATATAGGCTAAGAAACAGATCTGTAGACTTATTTACTAACTTTTTGAGATTTTATTGATTTATATTTTATGTGTGAGTGTTTGTCTTAATGTATGTCTGTATAGCATGTGCTTGTGGTATCAATGAAGGACAGAAGAAGAGAGTGTCAGATCAATCAGATCAGCAAAAGACGGAGGTACAAATAAATCTAAACTAACATCTGGGAAATGAACCTGGGTTCTCTTGAAAGCGGGAGTGCTCTGAGCCACTGAGACGTCTCTGTGCCCGTCTCTTACCTCACATTTTCAGTTTTTTTTGGTGTGGTTGGTGATTTTTGTTTTTGTTTTGTGTAAATGTTTAAGGGTGTGTATGCATGTGTGCATGTGTGTAGCCTTTCTCTGATGACATGCTAAAAGTCTGAGGGGAAACATAAAATATTTCCTGCTGAAATGCATCAGCCATCACATATGTAGCATTGTTATAAATTGATGTTTCTAAATACAAGCAATCAAATGAATATTTATTATTATTAAATTAAAGTAGATATATTGATTTGCAATTCAAATTTCTCTCTTTACTACTTGTAAATAAGCTGGATTTTTTTTTTTTAAAAAAGACCTTCTAAAGTATTTTTTAAATGAGAAAGTAATCAATCCCAGGATAAGCAAACGTTTTTGATGATATCCTGATGCTTCCTCTCTTTCTGCGATTATGATAAACAATGAATAAATTAATAAATACCTTTTTAAAAAGATTCATGAAACAACTGTAATATCTACACTGACTTAGTCAATTTGTATAAACTAAGTAGGTTTAGGGTCACATAGGGACGATTTAGGATTTTAAGCATGTACTGCCTAGGACTTGAGTTTGACATTGGAAAGTGTGTAACGGTCACAACATAAATTCCAAGAGAAAATCTAGAGATGGGATGGACATGACTTAGTGTTCCAGCTGTGGCTTGATCATTTTTATTTCCTCCACGTTTTCCCATTTAACATGACTTAGAGTAATTTTCAGCCACTGATTACCTCGATTTATGTGTGTATTTTTGATATTTCTGCAAATGTCACCTTGTATTTATTATAATGCTCAGCTCTAATTTGCATCCTACTTCAGAAGACATCTAAATAGTTTCACCCTTGTTGAAGGATCAAAATGAAAGTTATTCTAACTTTACTATTCACCCGTTCCTTTTGGAGCCTTTCTGAATAAGGATGCTGCATCATAATCTAAACACATGAAAATATATTAATGCATTAGCAAAGACTAGGAAATCTGCTTGCACATTTCCCTATGGCAACTATAGCTTCCTAATCTGACCTGAAAGTATAGCATTCTAGTAAATTTAATAGAATGGAGCTCAGTGACAAAAATCCTAATGTAAACTCCCCTTTGCTTCAAATTTTGGAATCCATATTCACAAATGCCTATAGAATGAGATTTATAGTCAGTTCCATTCATTCACCTTTCATGTGATGGAAAAGACAGCACAAAGCAGTTTACTACTTCTGTGCCTGCTTATATGCTGTTGTTTACTTCATGGGAAACAGGAATTAGACAGGAAGAACATGAATTAATGACTGCTCATTACATTTAGTTGACCCTATTGCAATAAGTAAGTATTAAATATAAGTCATTAAGTATATTAGGGTCTTAAGTCTTTGTCAATTGTCAGACATGTAGCGGATTGTAGCAACACATCAAATACTAACAAGGAATATCACTTCATCTGTTTCTATCTTACTTAACTTTATCCCACAGGCACACATATGTGCAAAAATGGATGGACGGACACACACAAACACACACAAACACACACGCACACTCATGCTAATTCATTTACATGTAGTAAGGTTGCAAACAAAATACTCTCTGCATGAGCTTTAATTTTGTTTTTTTCAAGTAGTATGAATTAAGTATACCAATGGTATATTTCTGACTTATTCCAGCTCATGGAAAGTCTCTATACACAAACTAGAACATTTAGTAATTCACTCCAAAGTAACTCTAAAATGTAGATCAAACAAAGACTGATGTTCAGTGATCATTTCAGTGGTACTTTGCATTATTATCTTGAATATAATGCCTAATTCAGCATATGAAAAAGCTAAAACCAAGTAAATATATGATTCTGGTGAGAGCACTGTTAAAGCTAATTTTTAAATGATTTTTATTTATTTTTATTTTTATTTTATTTTTATGTGTATGATTGTGTTTGATTACGTGCATATATATTGCATGCATCCTGGTGCCCATGGAGATCAGACTAGGTCATTTAATTCCTTGGAACTAAAATTACAGATGGTTGTAAGCTGCTACCTGGGTATGAGGAATTGAACCCAGATCTGCAAGAGTAGCACGCATTCTTAACAAATATCACATCTCACCACCACAGAGCCAGTATTTACAAAGCACTCATAAGTTGTGAGTTCTTTACTAAGTTTTCAAAAGTCATACATTATTAATTCTCACACTGCTCCTAAATAGTATTCCCTTTTTACATTTAAAAAGTCTAGACCTATGAGAGACTTGGTTCATAGCAGAGTTTCTTTTGAATCTGAAGTTTAAATGCTTAGTAATTAATCACTCTTTTTCTTTTGCCACAGTTTTTTCTCTTGTATTGTTTTTGCTTTTTATATACTCATTTCAGACCAAAAAAATGGGTTATTATGACACACAGATTTTATGGGTTAGCTAGATGATTGGGTGTAAAATATATCATTTGTTAATTTTTTATGTGCACATATATTTCAATTTACCCATATACTCCTAGTGAAGATCTGTTTTTTCATGAAACAATACTGAAAGAAACAAATATTTCATTGTTACATTCCAGTAGAGAACATAATGTGTAACAGTTGCTAGGCACAATGGGACAATCTTACTCTTTCTCAATTTATTAAAGCAATGCCATTTATTGTTCGGCTGTGCCAAGCATTTCAGATGTCTTTAAATTCTGACTTGGTAAATGCTTTACTGAAACAGTCATTAAGTTCTCCCACTCCTGAGGCCACCAAGTTTTCATACTTCAAAATGGAATGAAAGTGATCTGAATGTTGCGCGAATCGGCAGCTGAGAGGGAGGAGAAAGGTCACTTATGAATGCGATCAAGTTCTGGCTACTTGGCAAAATAAGCAAGTCAAACTGTAAGTCATGCACTGCTGACTTAACGTGTGGGAACAAGAAAGACAGGAAGGGGACTAGAATGCTGGGGGAAACTATGTGCCCACCAGTCTTATAAAATTCTCTTTGTGATACAAGAAAAAAAAAATGTCACATTGTTGGAAATGATCCAAAATTGGCTGCAGTAACTTGCTATTAATACCTCTTTTGAAGCATTGTTGGTGTATTGGTGCCTCTTTAAATTTGAATGATTTTGCAGCAACAGTATTCTTTTAGGAATTATAAATGAATAAATGAATAACCCATGAACTGGACAATTAGTATAACCCTTCATTTGAGAGCTCGAGCACTGTATGAAAGGCAATCGCAGAGGGCGTTGCATTGTGGTGTTGTTCCTGGCACTTAAGCATTTGCCAATCCACTCTATTTTTCCCCCATGCTTATAACACTTAGCCTCTTAGATTTTCACACTCAAGATTGACATTTTCCTCTGTTTCTTTCTTCTCTTGATGTCCTCTGCTCAATTTAAATATTATAAGTGAAACAATGATAGAGAGAGATCAATATAATCTCAACAAGAACCAGTTTTGTTTTGTTTTGTTTTTGTTTTTTCATATTCCCTAAGGAGGGTCTGTGTACTGGACAATCATTCATATGAAGTAACAATAAGATGCAAAAAGTGAATGTTATGTGGTTATAATTATGGGGTCTCAGAATTATCAAGGTGTCAGTACCCATGCAGAGAATTCATTCTAATTATTTATGTCTTCTTTTGCTGATTAAACCATTGACACCGAATAACTCATAAGACTAGTTTACCGAGCATATTAATTTAGGATTCTCTAAAGTCATAGAATTTATGAAATTCCCCTTATATATTAAGGGAATTTGTTAGAATGACTTATGGTCTGTAGTTCAACTAATCCAACAATGGGCAACTGTGAATGGGAAATTCAAAAATCTAGTAGTTGTTCAGTCCCACAAGGCTGGTTGTTCAAGCTGGTCCTCTATAGAAATAGGTTTCAACAGATGTACTGACAAGTATGTGCAAGCAGTTGATGAAGAATGAATCTTCTTTATTCCACTGTCCTTATCTAGGCCTCCAGAAGAAAGTGGCCCAGATTAAAGGTATGTATCATCATATCTGGATATAAAACTTGCTTTGTTTCAGGTTGACCCGGAACTCAGAGATCTGCTTGCTTCAGTCTCCTAGGATTAAACAAGTGTATAACCATGCTGGGGCCTAAGCTTTTCACTGGCATTAGGCTTCAAGATCCTTATCAAAAGCCTGTGTTTTCCAGCCTCAAAGTTCTTGATCACAAGTGTACTCTCCATTTCCGTATTGTAGTTAATTTCAGATTAAAAGTCCAAGTGAAAGCAATAACCAAGTAATAATAATGCCTAATATGATATAACAATTCGTTGTTCAATGGCAAATGCATAAACAATAAGCTTAACTGGATGTGATCTTGCCCCCAAATCACATTCCCCTAATTTGTTATTTCCTAGAAGACAGAATTTAGCTTCATTACACTTCCTGGTGCCCCTATTATACTTGAACAATAATTTTGTATTTTTTCCTTTCTCCCATCCCTCTTTTTCATTAAAATGTTCTTCATAAAAATGAAATTTAGTACCCACATAGGAAAATTTATACCAGACTGTTTTGAAACTTCTTTTGTCAAAGTAATAATCTAAAAATTTCACCATAGCTTCAGGCAGACTCTCTTTTTTTGTTTGTTTGTTTATTTTGGTTTTTGGTTTTTGGTTTTTTTGTTTGTTTGTTTTTTGAGACAGGGTTTCTCCGTATAGCTCTGGCTGCACTGGAACTCACTTTGTAGGCCAGGCTGGCCTCAAACTCAGAAATCTGCCTGCCTTTGCCTCCCCAGTACTGGGATTCAAGGCATGAGCCACCACGACTGGCTTCAGGCAGACTCTTGGACTGTGGCACAAAGCAGTCACATTCTTCACCAAAATATCACAAGAAGTCTCTCACCCACATATTAAAATTCTTCTCCTTTGAAACCTCTAGAGCCAGGTGCTGAAAGCTAAAATCACTCTCAGCAACAAAATCTTCCTTCCATATTCCTACTAGGATAGCCCATTAAGCCTCACTTAAAGCATTTCACTGTTTCCCAAATCCAAAGTACCCAAATCCACAGTCTTCCAAATAAAAGTATGGTCAAGTCTATCACATCTGTACTGGTTAGTTTTGTGTCAACTTGACACAGCTGGAGTTAGCACAGAGAAGGGAGCTTTTGTTGGGGAATTGCCTCCATGAGATCCAGCTGTGGGGCATTTTCTCAATTAGTGATCAAGGGGGAGAGTCCCCTTGTGGGTGGGACCATCTCTGGGCTGGTAGTCTTAGATTCTATAAGAAAGCAGGCTGAGCAAGCCAGGGGAGGCAAGCCAGTAAAGAACATCCCTCCATGGCTTCTGCATCAGCTCCTGCTTTCTGACCTGCTTGAGTTCCGGTCCTGCATCCTTTGGTGATCAACAGCAGTATGGAAATGTAAGCGGAATAAACCCTTTCCTCCCCAACTTGCTTCTTGGTCATGATGTTTGTACAGGAATAGAAACCCTGACTAAGACAACATCATACCCCACTCCTGGTGCCAATTTCTGTTTTAGTTAGGGTTTTACTGCTGTGAACAGACACCATGACCAAGATAACTCTTATAAGGACAACATTTAATTGGGACTGCCTCACAGGTTCAAAAATTCAGACCATTATCATCAAGGTGGGAGCATGGCAGAATGTAGGCAGGCATGGTGCAGGAGGAACTGAGAGTTCTACATCTTCATCTGAAGGCTGCTAGGAGAAGCTTGGCTTCCAGGAAGCTAAAACAAGTATATTAAAGTCCACATGCACAGGGACACACCTACTCCAAGACCACACCTCCTAATAGTGCCATTCTCTGGGCCAAGCAAGCATATTCAAACCTTCACACACAGACAATATCTTTGTATAGCAACATTCTCTATCTCACATTGATCAGGACTCTTCATCTATTTAATTATAGAAAGCTGGAGGCATTAAGTACTTCATACATTTTATTTAAATTTATTCTTTGTTTTAGATTCTTGTACATGAACATGTTTACATCATTTCTATGTATATGTCTCTCCAATTCACAAGTCCTGTATTGAGACCCTCTCCAATTCATGACCTCTTCTTATATAATTGTTACTTATTTATATACTTATTATAGTGTCATATATATATATATATATATATATATATATATATATATACACATTCACACACATTCAAATGATTCAAATGAGTTCAGTTAGTGTTGTTTATTTGTATGTGCATATATTAAGGGCTGACCACTAACTACATGTGGCTCATCCTTCAAGAAAACTTCCTCATCAGTTACTGATTGCCTAGTTTCTTCGTCTAGGAATGGAGCTTAGTGAACATTTCCCATTCCATGTTTTTATTTCAACTGATGAAATAAAACTGATGTTGTCATTGTACAGGTCTTGTTTTGGCCACTATATTGTTGATATTCCATAAGTACATTTTTTTCCTGTTATGTCTAGAAGACACTCTCTAGCAGCAAGTATTATGGTCCTCTGGATCTTAAAATTTTGCTGTTTCCTCTCTTGCTTCGGATGTTGAAAGTGAAGCTCTACAGGAAATGCAGCCCATCTCTTGTCTGGGCGCTTGTCTCTGGTGGTGTACCCTACAACCTCTGCATGCTGCTTCTGTCAGTTACACAGTCTAATTCATTGGTCAGTTTCTACTTGTGGCCCCCATGCCATCTTCTTTCTCTCCTGGCACACATTTTTACATTATCTTCTCATGGTATATTTTGAATTCCTCTGCCAGTGTGCTTCTACATTCCTCAAAATCCATATTAAATCCCTCCAAGTTTTTGAGGCAGAAGGAAAAATACTTTTGTTATTTCTCCTAAATAATAAATGTATAAGCTTCACTAATATTTTTTTCTGGTCTATTTAGTATAAAAATTTTGTATCTTTGTATAAATTTCATGATTGGACTCAAAGGTGAGAGATACATTCCATATTTTCCCATTGTTTTTGTTGTATATTTAAGCCTTTCTATCCAAATTTCATATGTACCCAAAGTGAAGACCTGTTAACATAGATTCAGAGTATTTTAAATACCAATACGCAAGAAGGTAAATAACAGATTTTTACTTAGAGATGCATGATAATTTAATCTGTTCAATATAATTCACGAACTTTTCAGTTCTGTTGCTTTAAGTGTTATTTTGTTATTTGACCAACAATACTACAAGGGAGTGTGAAGTTCAGATATGGTTATCAATGTTTTTAATCCAAGAACTCATCTGGCAGAGTTCTGTGTGTTAGAGGCCAGCCAGGTAGGTATATATAGTGAGGTCCAGCTTAGCCATAGCTACTTAGTGAGATCTTATCACACACACACACACACACACACACACACACACACACACACACACACACACATAAAGGAAACGAAGTACGCGAGTTTAAATGGAATATTTCCTATTCATCTATCTAGAGCAGACGAGAATGTGTTCTGGAGACATAAGTACAGGCAACTGCTTTCAACAATGGTTGAGTATTTCATATCTCTCCTTATATTTTCCTTTGATTGAATGTGGAACTGATTTCTGAGTTTCAAGGATCATATCTGAGAGCAGTGCTATTATGAACACTGGGATAAAAATCTGGAAAAAAATGTCAAAAAAAAAAAAAAACCAACCCAATTTAAGTAAGAGGGAGTCTGATATTTTGTAAGACACACAAGAATGAAATAAGAGTGGTACACAACTTCTAAAAGCAAATGAGTCCCCTTTGATTGCTTGCTCCTTTAGGGGTCTGTGCTACCTTAAGGATCTTCTAGTTGTCAAGTAAGATAAAGGTAATACAACATTTTTAAAGATTTCATACAAACTCTTGTAATCAGAGTTCTCTATAGTGAAAGAATTAAAAGCTTATGTTGCAAATTCAAATACACCACAAGGTTTTGAAATCAAGCTTTCTTATTACAGTAGTCAGATTAGCAGTATGGGACAAGAATCATTGATTTTTCTGTTAACTTATATACACAGAAGTAAGACTTTTCAGAAGAAATTATTTCACCTCAAAGGTGCCATATAACTCTACTATGAATGTTACATCTGTCAGTCAAATAAATTATTAAACTATTTGAATTCATATTCGTTTACATTTAATTTGCATGTATCAAATATAACACCACTGAACACTTTGCTGGAAACTTCTGCTTACTTACTTAACTGGTATTTTCTAAGTGTGAGTGAGGACCAGCATCATTGCCACCTGGGACTACCAAACTGTAAACTCTGGAGTACCAACTCATACCTACTACATGATAAACAGTACAAACGGGATCCAGAAATTTTTGTTTCAAGTACTGTGAAGTTGATTCTGATGAAGCATGGCTACAAGACACAATGGTAGCAGAGGCAGAGTTTCAATTTTGGATGGTAATTCAGTCTGTCCTGTTGAGAATACTATGTGGTCAGTGAAGTGTGTTAAGATTTTGACAGATCAATCCAGGAAGGAGATACCCTTTCTTTGCACACTGAGAAGTCTTTGAAGACAAAGTTTAAAAAAAAAGAAAGTAATTGTAAGGATTAGAGGATAAATATGGTGCAATGCAAAGTTCTAAGAAGCATCATACTTGAGACTCTGCAGCCTATAGCATAGAACTAAACAATGTCATCATTTTCAAATTCAGCATTCTTTGATGGATTTTTTAATAAACATAGTCTTTGTTGTGGAGTGGAAAATGTTTTAGGGGATGAACTGGTATACAGAAGCACTGAGCAGAATATGTGAATGTATCTCACTGGGTAAATATTGAAAAGAACAGATAACAAAGCTTGGATCTTGTCTCTTGATGATCTCCTTTCTATTTCTGTAGAATTTCATAGTCCCAAGGAATATAGACACAAAGACAATTTAACATGGAACAGCTCATAATTCATACCTTATAATGTGTTGCTAAGCATAGATTGAGAGCATAGCTGTACATAGCAGAAAAGTCTAACAAACGAAACTAAAGTGATCTCAAAGAGAATATAAAAGAACATGGTGTTTATTATATAAATTATGTAGCATTCTGTGATAACATGGAAAACAAACTTGTTTAGATAGCTCAATTGCAGAGACAATTATAAACTCATACTAGGTTAGGGCATCTTTGCATTTCATTTTTTCTGTTTTTGTCCTACATCAATCTGTGACTTAAGAAGCACTGATGTTCAAATTCATGTCAGTGTGAAAAGATGCAGCATGCTACCTATGATTGGTGGATCTGCTCGAACTGATGAAGATGCTGGTGACCTCTGAGGAAGACTAAGGTTTGTTTGTTAGTTCTAGGCCTCAGAAGCCAAAGATAAAGGAGATGCACATTTCAAGATGATTCTGTGGCACTGTATTTAACTCCTTCAAGGTTTTGAAGTACCATTTGGTAATGTAGAGTAAGGCAGAATAATAAATATTGACAGATAATAATAAATCAGATGAGGTTTCCTAGTATATTCCTTCCTACCCCAAGGTTACAGAAAATGATGAAACACATATAAAAGAAGAAATACTGAGGACTGTAATATTATACTTTATTTATTTAGTGGAGTACCTATGTAAGGGTATCAGAAAACTTTGATAATGTATTCTCTCTAAATCATATGGGTTCCAGGAATTAAAGGAATTTAATTTGGTTTGTCAGGATTAGTAGCAAGAGATTTTGAGCATTTGCTCACTGAGCCAACGCTCCAATCTAAATTCTGTAGGATTTTTAACTGTCGTTATTGTGGTTGGGGAGTTTTTAAGAGATTTCTTTTCTTATTTGTTTATCTTATAGTGCTGTGGATTAGACCCTGGGCTTTACTCATGATATGCAAGCACTGTCTGTGAGCTATGTGTCCAGCTCAGAACTTACAATCTTCCCTTCATGACTCTATGGCTATATTTCAGACCCTCTCCCATGTATTTGTTTAGCTTCAGATGTTCATATTGTTAACACTTCAAAGTAGGAAGTTTGGTAACATACAACCTCTGCACACAAGTTGGTCTTGGACTGAGAGGAGCAGTAAGAAATTTGCCAGCAGTAAATTCACAGTGGAAAGTCAGAAGGAGAACTGTAAGCTTTAATGGTTTCTGGAACAAAACAGTTCAGATGAAAATGCCAGGAGCAAGGTGAGATAATATCTTTAATCCACAGTGAGCCATGTTTAAGAATTAGAAACTTTAATGTTTCCTGGATATGTAGTTATATGCATTCCATCCCCAATATCTTGGTTAATTATATCACAGTATTAGTAGTAGGGTTTGTTCAGTGTTCCTGAAAAGTGCTATTTGACTCATACTCAAGAGCCAAGATTAAAATAACAAAACTAAACTAAACTAAACAACCAACCAACCAACCAACAAAACAAACAAACAATGGAACAAAAATCCTTTCTTCTTTTTATTATATTCTTCTATGTCAAATCAACTTGTGGACCATATAAACTACAGTATATAAGTCTACTATTTCAGCTAGGAATTTTCCCATCTGACTAAAGACAATTGAAAATTTGCTAAAGTTTCTGTAATGAAGTCATTTTCAATATGGCTTACATGCCATAGGATTACAAGTCAGCCAACAGACAAAGGTTCTTTTTTCGAATTAAACAACAATCCAGCTCTTCCACAAACACCATACCATTCTCTTCCCTACTGTGTTTTCAAGTAATGGTCTATTCAAGACCTAAAGCTAAGGAGGTTCATTCCCTGAGAAGACCAGAAGCCTGTTGTGTGGCATGTCAGTCCTTTAGTATAGGGAAAAATGTCACTCAAAATCTGTTTATAATTTTAAAAGTACATACTAAGAAATATGTTAAACTATTTTGATGGATTTCTATTAAAAGTACAATTAAGAATTCAGATTGTCATGGTCTCCTCTACACTATGTTTAGAGCAGTCAGATAATTCTTGGTGTACAGTCGTCACAGACTAAGTCTATGTTTCATTAACTCAAGTACATCAACTTTTGCTGTAAGTTTTAAAAGAGACTCTTTTGCCCTAGGCAAAGGGGGCACTGATGGAATATAACAGTATAGGATGATACAGAGTGTACCAGACTAGGTCCATTTATGTAACAAGTTTAAGACACCCAAGGTGGTGAACTATGACATCTCTGTGCAAATCTGACCTTGTATCCTTTGCTGAGCGACAATTTATGGAGGTTAGGACTTAGGTATCAAGTCAAATGAGATGACTAATTAGGTCAGTAGCACTCAACTCCCATAAATCTTTGATAAACAGTACACTTTTAATAATGATTGCTGTCTTTTTCATTTAAATTATTAAAGGATAGTGAATATAGCAATAATTCCAATTTCATTTTATTTCAGTAATATTTATTTAATATATTAAAAATACCTTTTTATGTCTTAAAATATAATCTAAAATACCTTTGTCTTACATTTTCATGTCTTTTTCTTAGCTTTCAATATTGAATGATAAAAGAAACTATACCTTGTAATGTTGTTCATCAAAATATTTTTCTTTTAGTTTGTTTGAGGACTTTTTATTTATATATAAAACCATTGAAATATAGGCTTACATAAACCAAACTATTTTGTAGGAGCATAATTTTCTATGACATCAGATTGTGAATTGAGCTATTAAGTTCACTCAAGCAAAGCATTCACCAGATTCCTCTTCCTAATATGTAACTGGAACCATGGCTCTATATTTTGCTCCATTTCTTCAAATAAAAAACAAAATTGGGATAAAAGAAACCACCATAGCATTGAAATTACTCTATGTGCTAAGTGATTCTCTTCATCAGGATGAATTATAAGTTATTTGGACAACTTTGGTATGTATTATATCAAAAAAGGAAAAAAAATGTGATTTTGTTGTTATTCTTAGGTGTCAGTACAATTTTGAGAGTGGTGAGATAGCTTAGAAAAGTATTGATTCAAAAATACATAACTTTTGGCCTGCCTTTAACCTCAGCACTCCAGAGACAGAGGCAGATACAGTTCTGAATTCAAGGTCAGCCTGGTCTACAGAGAGAGTTCCAGGACAGCCATAGCTCTACAGAGATACACTGTTCTTGAAATAACAAAATAAAGAAATATGCAAGCAAGCAAACCAACAGCTTTCTTTTGAGATTCAATTTTGCCTTTTATTAGTTCAGTTAATTTTGGGGAGGTATTAAGCTATCCTATGCCAAGCTCAACAATTGGAAAATAAAAATGATTATTATAATTATAGCACTGCATAGACTGAAATTATATATTCTTATTGCTAATAGGAATAAAGATTAATTAGTTAGTGCTCTTGAAGACCTAAGAGTTTAGAAAACCTGTATCAAGACTGACAAGCTTGAAAGGAACACTCGAGTAGCCAGATCTGGGGCTATGCTTTATTATGGGGCTTATATTATGGGACTTGTAGTAAGAGATTCACTAAATGAATCTAATCTCTTCCTATGGGCTTTGTGGTTATACAGATAATGATATCATTCCTAGCTATGATGATAAAGCATAGTAGGGCAAAATTCATTAGGGTGAGTAGAACAGTCCAGTTTCAGTGTGTTGCCATGGTGTTTTATCAAATATATCACTAGGCATAAGTAGACTTTCTGAAACCTCTGGAGGGAACTGAAATGTGAATAAGAATTCAATCAAATTTTAAGTACTTGTTTAATGACTGATAAGTCAAGTAACTGAGAACTAATTTTTTTGTTTGATTGTTTGGGTTTTTTGTTTGTTTTGTTTTGTTTTTGAGACAGGTTTTCTGTGTAGCCCTGGCTGTCCTGGAACTCACTTTGTAGACCAGGCTGGCCTTGAACTCAGAAATTTCCCTCCCTCTGCCTCCCAAGTGCTGGGATTAAAGGCATGTACCACCAGTGCATGGCCTGAGAATGAATTTTAGCACCTATTCAGAAAGGTCACATGCAACTTTAAAATAACATAATCATTAAAACTATTTTCTACACCAATTATTTTGTGATAATATACATGTCTTGGTATGATTATTGTTATTACTAAAGAAAACTAATTTTTATTTTAGGCATTGAAACTTAGTTGTAATGATGCTTCTCCATTACCAACTCATATCTCTTCCTGGGAATTCACATGGCACAATGAGTGTGCAACAAACTGAACCCAAGAACACATCAAAACAACCATCCATCATGATCAAGTAGGCTTTATCCAAGGATGCAGGGATGGTTCAATATACAGAAATCCATCGGTGTAATCCACTATATAAACAAACTCAAAGACAAAAACCACATGATCATCTTATTAGATGTGGAGAAAGCATTTGACAAAAATCCAACACCCATTCATGATAAAAGACTTGGAAAGATCAGGAATTCAAGGCCCATTCCTAAATATAATAAAAGCACTATACAGCAAACCAGTAACCAACATCAAACTATATGGAGAGAAACTTGAAGCACTAAAAATAAGGGACAATTAAATCAGGGACTAGACAAGGCTGCCTACTTTCTCCCTACCTATTCAACATAGTACTTGAAGTCCTCACCACAGCAATTAGAAAACAAAAGGAGATCAAGAGGATACAAATGGGAAAGGAAGAAGTCAGAATATCACTACTTGCAGATGATATGATAGTATGTATAAGTGACCCTAAAAATTCCACCAGAGAACTTCTAAACCTGATAAACAACTTCAGTGTAGTAGTTGGACATAAAATTAACTCAAACAAGTCAGTGACCCTTCTCTACACAAAGATAAACAGGTTGAGAAAGAAATTAGAGAAATAACACCCTTCACAATAGTCACAAATAATATAAAATAATTGGTGTGATTCTAAGTAAGGAAATGAAAGATCTGTATGATAAGAACTTCAAGTATCTGAAGAAAAAAATTGAGGAAGATCTCAGAAGATGGAAAGATCTCNCATGCTCATGGATTGGCAGGATTAAGATAGTCAAAATGGCTATCTTGTCAAAAGCAATCTACAGATTCAATGCAATCCCCATTAATATTCCAACTCAATTCTTCACAGAGTTAGAAAGGGCAATTAGCAAATTCATTTGGAATAACAAAAAACCTAGGATAGCAAAAATTATTCTCAACAATAAAAGAACCTCTGTTGGAATCATCACACCTGACCTCAAGCTGCATTACAGAACAATTGTTAGAAAAACTGAATGGTACTGGTACAACAAAAGACAGGTAGACCCATAGAATAGAATTGAAGACCCAGAAATGAGCCCACACACCTATGGTCACTTGATCTTTCATGAAGTAGCTAAAACCATCCACTGGAAAAGGATAGCATTTTCAACAAATGGTGCTGGCACAACTGGCGGTTATCATGTAAAAGAATGCAAATTGATCCATTCTTATCTCATTGTAAAAAGCTCATGCTCTAAAGATGTAGAGAGGGCAACAGAAACCAAGAACTGGGAAAACCCACTTGACAAAGACAAAATCAGTTATCAGTACTTACAATAACAATCATACCAAACCCTCATGCCTAGATATCAGTCTAAAAACACACTATATAACACCCAAGACAATATATCTCCACAAGAGTCCAGCAACTATACTACTTTAGGCTGTTAGAAATGCAAACTGCATGAAAAACTAGACAAAGAGTTGAGTGAAATGAAGAAAAATGTTCAAGGTATGAATGTGGGAATGAACTCACTAAAGGAAAAAAAAAACACTGAGAGAAAATTGTAAATCAAAATTTTGAAAACTCAATCAGGAACATCAGAGGCAATCCTCACAGACAGAATTTAAGAGGTGAAAGAGAGAATCACAGCCATGGAAGTTAAGATAGAAGAAATGGATATATCCATCAAATAAAAGGTGATATACATAATCTAGGCACAAATCATTCAAGAAATCTGGGACATTATGTAAAGACAAAATCTATGAATGATAGAAATAGTAGCAGAAAAACACAACTCAAAAACATAGATACTATTTTCAAGAAGAAGGAGAAGAAGAAGAAGAAGAAGAAGAAGAAGAAGAAGAAGAAGAAGAAGAAGAAGAAGAAGAAGAAGAAGAAGAAGAAGAAGAAGAAGAAGAAGAAGAAGAAGAAGAAGAAGAAGAAGAAGAAGAAGAAGCCAGCCCCACCCCATCTTTGGAGCCATCCTGGTGGAGGGTCCCAAGGTTCGCAGAGGACTCTCCACACTGCAGGTACCCTAGCATACCCAGGATCTTGGGATCATTGGTGAGTGGAACACAACATCTGTTCCAAAGAACAGATCCAAATCTCAGATGGTCTTCTGCCAGCAGGAACAGAGACAAAGGAACCCCATCCAACTAGAGGCTGGGGTTCTTTCTGGTAGCTCCAGCCCCGCATCATCTTGGGCACTAACTGGGCAGGCCCTAGCACAGCAAGAATGTTGGAATCACTGAGACCAGTCTACACAGGAGAGCACTTGGGCAGCAAAAGAAACAAAACTTCTTGGACAGGGTCCCCTAGGCCCTTCATCCTCAGCCAGGAGGTAGAGCTGAGACCCAGACCCCTGGGTACCTTCCTTGTCACAGGAGAGCCAGCCTCCAGGGAGGGCTCTGACCCCCGGCCTCAGGAGGTAGATATGAGTTCCAGATTTCTGGGCACCTTACCTGCAAGAGGAGAGCTTGCCTGCAAAGAGTGCTCTGACCACTGGGACTCAGGAGAGAGTTGGACTCCCAGGAATGCTGACAGAGGACAACAGAATCACCGAAGAAACAGGTTCCAGTCAGAGACAGCTAGAACATCTAACACCAGAGATCACCAGATGGCAAAAGGCAAATGTAAGAATCTTACTAACAGAAACCAAGACCACTTGGCATCATCAGAACCCAGTACGCCCACCATGGTGAGTCCTGGATATCCCCACACACCCTAAAAGCCAGACTCAGATTTAAAATCATATCTCATGATGGGGGTAGAGGATTTTAAGAAGGGCACTGATAACTCACTTAAAAAAAAAAAAAAAAAAGGCAGGAAAACATGGCTAAACAAGTAGAAGCCCTTAAAGAGGAAGCAGAAAAATCCCTCAAGGAACCCACAGAGCTCGTGTCTCTAGCTGCATATGTAGCAGAAGATTGCCTAGTAGGCCATCAGTGGGAGCAGAGGCCCTTAATCTTGCAAAGATTATATGCCCCAATACAGGGGAATGCCAGGGTCATGAAGTGGAAGTTGGTGTGTTGTGGTGCAGGGCAGGGGAAGAATATAGTGGACTTTCAGGATGCATTTGAAATGTATATTAAGAAAATATCTAATAAAAATCAGTAAAAAAAAAAAAAGAAAGAAAAAGAAAAAGAAAAGAAAGAAAGAAAGTATAAAAAGCCAACAGAGCATTAAGTAGAGTGGACTAGAGATGAAATTACCTATGACACATAATAATCAAAACATTAAAAGTTCAAAACAAAGAAAAGTATTAAAAGCTACAAGGTAAGAAATGTCCAAGTAACATAGAAAAGCAGACCTATAAAATAACACCCCATTTCTCCCTGGACACTCTAAAAGACAGAAGGGTTTGGGCAAAGAGTATAAAAGTCTAACATACCACATATTTCAACCAAGACTAACTATGCCCTAATGTGAAAACTTCTAGTTTCTTTGGAAGGTAAATTAGGTCATATATTGTTTTCCTGAAGCAGACACAAGTGAAAGGATATTTGGATATAGCAAACATGTGAACAGTTGCTTGATGAAGGAGTATAAATATGACCCCACAGACAGTAGGATATGAGTTCTGAGCACTGGTTTGGTTTTTTCCACCTCACTACTCTTTGCTAACGACATGCATGTACTGGTTTGGCTTAGATAGTGTTGTTGAGTTCAACTTGTGGCAATGCTGCCATTGAGAGAAATTCACCCAAGAACTGCTTGCAAGGTTCGTGAGGCGGCTTCCTGCTTCCATGGCCTCACCTCAGGCTGGTGGGCAAGCTTGGCAGCATGTTCAGGATTGAACTGCCGCTGCCAGTTCATGCCTAGGGTCAGCCTGCTAAAAGAACTGGACTGCAGCTGATGGTTCCTGCATGGTGGTTGCTTGCCTAGAGAACTGGTCTGCAGCTGCTGAGTCATATTTGCTACATGACTTAACTGCTGAGAAATAAGACTAAGCTCACCCACAAAGCACTGAACAGATCCATTTTCCCCATATCCTTTTTTTTCTCTTTTTTTCTTTTTTCCAATTTCTTTTTTATTAGATATTTCCTTTATTTACATTTCAAATGCTATCCCGAAAGTTCCCTATACCCTCCCCCAGCCCCTGCTCCCCTTCCCACCTACTCCCACTTCTTGGCCCTGGCATTCCCCTGTGCTGGGTCATATAAAGTTAGCAAGACTAAGGGGCCTCTATTCCCAATGATGGCCGATTAGGCCATCTTCTGCTACATATGCAACTAGAGACAAGAGCTCAGGGGGTACTAGTTAGTTCATATTGTTCCACCTATAGGGTTGCAGCCCGCTTCAGCTCCTTGGATACTTTCTCTAGCTCCTCCATTGGGGGCCCTGTGTTCCATCCAATAGCTGACTGTGCACATCCACTTCTGTGTTTGCCAGGCACTGGCATAGCCTCACAAGAGGCTGCTATATCAGGATCCCTTCATCAGAATCTTGCTGGCATGTTCATTAGTATCTGGGTTTGGTGGCTGATGATGGGATGGATC
>NC_034592.1:34694529-34705812 GCF_900095145.1 Mus pahari | reverse complement strand
ATAGCTGAGTAGTACTCCATTGTGTAAATGTACCACAGTTTCTGTATCCATTCCTCTATTGAGGGACATCTGGGTTCTTTCCAGCTTCTGGCTATTATCAATAAGGCTGCTATGAACATAGTCCATTTTCCCCATATCCTAATAGCTTTACCCTTTCTCTGCCTCTGATGGGTGCTTGGCTAGAGGAAAGGTTGAATCCTTACTAAAAGTTGGTTGCAAAAAATTTATGACTATAATACCCAGCAAAACTTTCGATCACAATAGGGAGCAAAGGCATTTCACGCAAATGGACACAAGAAATAAGCCAGTGTAGCAATTCTAATATCTGACAAAATAGACTTCAAACCAAAACTAATTCAAATAAAGACAAGGACACTATATATACTAATCAAAAGGAAAATCCACCAAAAGAACACTTAAAAACTTAACATCTATTTCCTAAACACAGAGGCAATTAAGTTCATCAAAGAAACATTGCTACAGCTAAAAATCACATTGGCCTTTTACTGGGATAGTGGGTGACTTAAATACCACACTCTCACCAGTAGACACGCTATCTAGACAAAACCTAAATGAAATTCTGGGGTCTAATAATTTCATTTAAAAAGTGGATCTACCAAAGCTAGTGCTTGATCAGGCTCTGCCTGCAGTACTCTCTCTGGTAGTTATGCAAAAGCCATGAGGAGAAAATTAAAGTTGATAGTTCTTGAAGTGAAAAAAAAAAGTGGATCTACTAGTCATTTACAGAACATATTCTCATACATTCTCAGGAATTTATGAATTATCTTTCCAAAATTATCTTCATACATGGCTCACAAATAAATTCTCTGCAGTTACAAAAATATTGAAATAACACCCTGCATTCTTCCTTGTGACCATGGAGTGATGCTGGATATCACCAACAGCAGAAAGAATGGAAAGGTTACAAACTCACAGAAGCAGAACAATTCACTACTGAATAAAGAATTGATAAAGGCAGAAATTAAGAAAGAAATTAAATACTTTTTAGTATTAAATGAATATACAACAACATATCCAAGCATATAGGATACATTGGAGATGGTTAGGATAGGCAAATTCATAGCACTAAATGGCTACCTAAAAGATATTGGACAGATCATATATTAGGAACTTAAAAGTGTGCCTGAAAGCTCTAGAACAAAAACAAAAAAAATACCACCAAAAAGGAATAGATGGCAAGAAATAATAAAATTCAGGGCCGAAGTTAATAAAATAGAGACAAATAGAAACAGTACAAGTAATCAATAAGACAGAGTTGATTCTTTGCAAAAATTAAACATGACAAATTTTTAGCCAAATTAACACAATGTAGAGGGAAAAGATCCAATTTAACACAATTAGAGACTAAAAGGAGATTACAACAAACAACTGGAAATCTACAGATTCATGAGGCAATACTTTAAAAACATATACCACACCAAATTGAAATATCTAAAAGAAATGTATACTTTTCTTGATATATTTTTACCTAGCAGACTTGAATCAAGATCAGATATGCAATTTAAACAGACCCTGCTGAAATATAAGCAGAAAGTGAACGTCTCCCAACTAGTTTTTTTTGTTGTTGTTGTTGTTGTTGTTTGTTTGTTTGTTTGGAATTTTTTGGCCTAGGTCCACATGACTTTAGTGCAGAATTCTATAAAACTTTCTGTTTTTTACTGTATTTTCATGAGGCTTATGGTTTTTTAAATCTTTTATTATCTATCTATCTAGTTAGTTTATTAGTTAGTTTAAACTCCAGATTTTATTCCCCTCTCAGTCCACCCTCCAACTGTTCCACATCCAGTACCTTCTTCCTAACCCCCTGTCTCCATGAGGTTGTTCCCCACACCCAAACTCTCACCCCACCAGACCTCTAAACTCCCTGGGGCCTCCAGTCTCTTGAGGGTTAGGTACATTTTCACTGACTAAAACCAGACCAGGCAGTTCTCTTCTGTGTATATGTTAGGGACTTCATATCACCTGGTGTATGCTGCCTGGCTGGTGATCCTGTGTCTGAGAGATCATGGGGGTCCAGGTTAATTGAGACTGCTTGTCCTACAACAAGGTTGCCCTCCTCTTCAGCTTCTTCCAGCTTTCCCCAAATTCAACCACAGGGGTCAGCAGATTCTGTCCATTGGTTGGGTGCAAATATCTGCATCTGACTCTTTCAGCTGCTTGTTGGGTCTTTCAGAGGCTAGTTATGATAGGTTCCTTTTCGTGAGCATTGCATGGCCTCAGGAATAGTGTCAGGTCTTGGCCCATCCCCCCCCCCCCGAGATGGATCCCACTTTGGGCCTACCTCTGGACCTTCTTTTCCTTATGCTCCTCTCCATTGCCATCCCTGAAGATCTTTCAGACAGGAACAGTTATGGGTCAGAGTTGTGACTGTGAGCTGGCAATCTCACTTGATGCCCTGTCTTTCTGGTGGAGGTGGTCTCTACAAGTTCCCTCTCCCCAGTGTAGGGCATTTCATCTAAGGTCCCTCCATTGGAGTTCTGAGAGTATCTCACCTTCTAGGTCTCTGGTACATTCTGGAGGCTCCCCCCACCTCCTACCTCCTGAGGTTGCCTGTTTCTATATTTCTGCTGTCCCTCAGGGATTCAGTCATATTATCCCACCCAACACCAGATCTTGTTCCCATCTCCCTGTCCAATCCCCTTTCCCTCTCAGGTTCCCCCTTGTGGTTGCTTTCTTCTCATTCTTGTGATTGCTTTCTTCTCCCTCTCAAGTGAGACTGAGGCATTCACACTTGGACCCTTCATCTTATTGACCTTTTTGAGTTCTGTGGACTGTATTTTCAGTATTTTGTATTTTTTTTTTTGGGGGGGGGATGTCCACTTATTTGTGAGTATATACCGTGCATGACCTTTGGGGTCTGAATTACCTTACTAGTAGAAAATGATATTTCCTTGTTCCATCCATTTGACTGAAATACTTATGATGTCTTTGTTCTTAATAGCTGAGTAGTGTTCCGTTGTGTAATTGAACCACATTTTCTGTATCCACTCTTCTGTCATAGGATATTTGGGTTGTTTCCACCTTCTGGCTATCACAAATAAGGCAACTATGGACATAGTGGAACACATGCCCATGTGGCATGGTGGGGCATCTTTTGGGTATATTCCCAATAGTGGCATTGCTGGGTCTTCAGGTAAATCTATTTCCAATTTTCTCAGGAACCTCCAGATTTATTTCCAAAGTGGTTGTACCAGTTTGCTATCACACCAGCAATGAAGTAGTGTTCCTCTTTTACCATATCCTCTCCAACATGTGCTGTAGCCTGAGGTTTTGATCTAATCCATTCTGATTGGGGTAAGGTAGAATCTCAGGGTTGTTTTAATTTGCATTTCTCTGATCACTAAGAACTTTGAACATTCTAAAGAAACACCCAAAGAGAGTTTCTCAGCCATTGAGATTCCTCTGTTGTAAATTCTCAGATTAGTTCTATACCCTATTTTTTCATGGGGTTGTTTGATTTTTTTTTTTTTTTTGGTAGTTAGCATCATAAGTTCTTTATAGATTTTAGATATTAGCCCTCTATTGGATGTTGATTTAGTAAAGATTTCTTTCCAATCTGTAGGTTGCTAATTTGTGTTATTGGATATATCTTTTGCCTTACAGAAGCTTTCCAGTTTCATGAGGTCCTATTTATCAATTCTTGATCTTAGAGCATGATCCATTGGAGTTCTGTTTAGAAAATTTCCCCCTGTGTCAATGAATTCAAGGCTTTTCCCCACTTTCTCTTCTATTAAATTCAGTGAATTTGGTTTATGTTGAGGTCCTTGATCCACTTGGACTTGAGGTTTGTGTAAGGTGACAAATATGGGTCTATATTCATTTTTCTACATATTTATAGCCCGTTAGACCAGCACAATTTGTTGAAGATGCTTTCTTTTTTCTATTATATATGTTTGGCTTCTTTGTCAAAGATCAAGTATCCATAAGTATGATTTAATTCTGTCTTCAATTCTATTCCATTTATCAACGTGTCTGTCTCTGTACCAATACCATGCAGTTTTTATTACTATTGCTGTGTAATATAGCTTGAGGTCAGGGATGGTGATTCCCCCAGCCATTCTTTTATTGTTAAGTATAGTTTTCACTATTCTGGGTGTTTTGCCTTTCAAGATGAATTTGTGAATTGTTCTTTCCATGTCTTTGAAGAATTGTGTTAGGATTTTGATGGGGATTCCATTGAATCTATTGATTGCCTTTGGTAGGATGGCCATTTTTACTATGCTAATTCTGCCTATCCATAAGCATGGGAGACTTCTCCATTTTCTGAGATCTTCTTTGATTTCATTCTTGAGAGACTTGAAGTTATAGTTGTACAGATCTTTCACTTGTTTGGTTACAGTTACCCCAAGAGATTATATATATGTAGTATATGTATATGTATATAATTTGTGGCTATTTTAAAGCGAGTTGTTTCCCCAATTTATGTCTAAGCCTGATTATCATTTGTACAAATGAAAGCTACTGATATATTTGAGTTAATTTTGTATCTAGCCACTTTGCTGAAGTTTTTTATCATCTGGAGAATAAAGGTATCACTATTTGCAGATGATATGATAGTATACATAAGTGACTCAAAAAACTCTACCAGAGAACTTCTCTATACAACTTTTAAAGAAGAGTTAACACCAATATTCCTCCAATTATTGTGAAAAATAGAAACAGAAGGATGCAATTTTAGTTTTTTTCATAGCTTATTTTTAATGATGGTTCTCAAATGCTTTAACCTCCCTTTTAGCACACAATCTACCACAAGTAGTAGGAAAGAAAGGATATGGGCAAATGGACCTCTTTAGAAAGGTTCTTTGGATCAGTTCTCATCTGTGTTGTCTGGAAATTGGCAGTTACGTTCACAGCATAGCAGAGGCAGCTCTGTCCACTCACAAACACTTCACAGATTCACCAGCAGCACAGTTTGGTAGACTTGGAATAGCAAACACAAATCAGCAGCAGTGACACTAAATAGCAGAGACAGCCAAGCCTCAACCTTGGCTCAAATGAGCAGGAGAGACTGGAGGAACGCCAGGAAAATTTCTCGGCTGTGCCTCTTTCACTGAATCAAAGATCAGCGAACATGTGAGACCCACAAGCATTGCACAGCTAGTTGTATAAGCAAGCCTAGCTCAGCCTCTGTCACTGTCCATCTAGTCTTTTTTATTCTCTCTCAAAATATCCCATGTCCTCCATGAGAACTTGCCTCAGCACGTGCATCTGTCTCAGCTGACATCACTCTGCCAATTGGTGTTAAGAGAAGGCCAGGGCGTGGGAGTGGGTGGGTTGGGGAGCAGGTCAGGGGGAGGGTATAGGGGGCTTTGAGAGAGGAAACTAGGAAACATTTGAAATGTAAATGAAGAAAATATCTAATGAGAGAGAGAGAGAGAGAGAGAGAGAGAGAGAGAGAGAGAGAGAGAGAGAGCAGCTAGTCCCAGAAGTTTTTGGAGAGTTTCCTCTATGGACTTCTGACTAATGGAGTTCAACTATGCAATGTAAGGCAGACCAATGCTTGTGTATCGTTATTGAATAATCCTTCATCATGTGTCCTTACAAGTGCTTGCTTTAGCAGAAGCTCCTTTCTCCTGTGTCTGCTTCAGCTAAACATTCCTTTACAAATCTGCCTTAGTCTTTCACCTGTGCCCAATTCAGCTAACTGGCCCTTCACATGTTTTCTCCAGCAAAGCACCATCCAACCAACTTTGAAAAGAACCCTTAAGTTTCCAATTATAAATAACATTGTCTGATTCATTTTATGAAGCCACCATGATTCTGATATAGAAACCACATGAAGATTCCAAAAAGAAAAAGAATTTCTGACCAAATTCCCTTATTAACTTAAATGGGAAAATACTCAGTAAAATACTTGCAAACCAAATTTAAGAACCTGTCAGAAAGATCATGCCCCATAATCAAATAGGCTTCATCACAGATATGCAGGAATGGTTCAACATATGTAAGTAGATAAATGTAATTCACCATATAAACAAACTGAAAGACAAAAAACACTAACGATCATCTCATTAGTTGCAGAAAATACCTTTTACAATGTCCAATATCCCTTAACAATGAAAGTCCTGGAGTAACAAAGGATACAATAGGCATAATACAATATAATAAGTGTGATCTTTAGCAAGTCCACAATCAGTATCAACCTAATTGAAGAGAAACTAAAACCATTTCCACTGAAATCAGAAGCAAGATGAGGATGTCCACTCTCTTCATAACTATTCAATATAGTACTTGAAGTTTTCTCTAGAGCAATTAAACAATTGGAACAGATAAAGGGGATACCAAAACAAAGGGAAGAAGTCAAAGTATCTTAATATGATGATGGTATGATAGAATTCCTAAGTGACCCTTTTAATTCCCCCAGGGAACTCATACAGCTTATATACAATTTAAACAGATAAGAGGATACAAAAAAATTAGCGGCCATCCTATATAAAAGGGACAAGAAAATTGAGAGAGAAAAAAATTATGGAAATAATTCATCTCACAATAGTTTCACAAATCATAATGTATCTTGGGACACCTCTAACAGAGCAAGCCAAGGACTTGTGTGAAAAAAGAACTTTAACATATTGAAGAAAGAAGGAAATTGAAAAAGATATCAAAAGATGGAAAAATTCTCTCATGCTCATGAATGGGTAGGATTAATATAGTAAAAAATGGTCATCCTGCCAAAGCTAATCTACAGATTTAATGAAATCCTCATCAAAATTCTTCACAGAACTTGAAAAGACAATTTTTAGCTTAATATGGAAACATAAAATCTGTGGATAACTAAAACCATCTTGAATGATAAAAGGACTGCTGGAGATATCACTATCCTCAAATTGTGCTCCAAAGATAGAAATAAAGACAGCAGAGTATGAATGGGGGGAAGGTTCAGGATCTGGTGTGAGGAGAGAATGATAGAGAGGGCCAAAGTGCCAGGAGACTGAATGGAAATCTGCAGCTGGCAGGGTGGAGGGCATCTCAAGGATTCAAGGATGTTCAGAGACCTAGGATGGGGGAGGCTCTCAGGAATTAATGGTGTGACCTTACCTGAGACTGCCACAGCAAAAGGAATATGGAACCTCATCAGGCCACTTCCTTTAGCCAGATAGGAACCTCCATGGAGTGATTGGGACACCAACCTACTCACAAAACTTTCAACCTACAATTTATGCTATCTACTAGAAATGCAGGGACATGGATGGAGCAGAGACTGAGGGAATGGCCAACCAATAACCGGCCCAACCAGAGACCCATCCTATGAGCAAGCACCAATCCCTGACACTATTAGCAATACTATGTTATGCTTGTAGACAGAAGTCTATCGTAAGTGTCCTCTAAGATGATCTACCCAGAAGCTGACTGAAACAGATCCTGACGACCACAGCTACATTGGGTGGAACTTGTGGATTCTTATGGAAGTGTTCTGGGAAGGATTGAGGATTCTGAAGGAAATAGGAACTCTACAGGAAGACCAACAGAGTCAACTAACTTGGACCCTTGGGGGAATCTCAGAGAATGAACCAATAACTAAAAAGCATAAATGGGCTGGACATACCCCCACACCCCATGTATATATGTAGCAGATATGCAGCCAAACAACTGGAATGGGACTACATCTAAAGCTCTGGGCTATCTATGGACTATGGTCCCCTAAAAGGGATGCTGTGCCTGGCCTCAGTAGGAGAGGATGTGCTTAGAGGATGTGCAAGGGTAAATGGACATTCAGGGGAACTCTCCACCATCCCAGAGGAGAAAGGGATAGGTTGAGGAGAAGGATTTTGTGTGGGGGACCTGAAGGGTGCAGAGATTAGAATGTAAAATGAATAATAATAGTAAAACAGCAGTATGGTATTGGCATAAAAATAGACATTTCAATGGAATAGATGATTTAGATATAAACCCACATACCAACAGACATCTTATTTTGGTAAAGAAACCAGACATACATACTGGAAAAAAAGACAGCATCTTCAACAAATGATGCTGGTCAAATGGAATGGCTGCATGAAGAGGAATCCAAATAGATTCCATGCGTATCACCTTGCATAAAACTCAATTCCAAATGTATAAAAGACCTCAACAACAACAACAACAACAACAACAACAACAACAATAAAAAAAACAAAAACAGAACACTGAATCATATAGAGGAGAAATTATGAAACAATCTTGAACTGTTGGACACTGGAAAGGACTTTCTGAACAAAACACCAAAGATACTAATTCAAGAATAAATAATTGGGACTTCATTAAACTGAGATGCTCCTATAAGACAAAGGATACTACAATTTGGACAAAGTGGCATCGTAGAGAATGGGAAAATATTTTAACCAACTACACAGGAATATTAATTCTGTTCAAAAAATAAAATGATGAACTTCTTGGGTAAAAGGGTGGAACTAAAAAAAAAGTCATCCTAAGTGAGATAACACAGACTCAGAAAGACAAATATGGTACATATTCACTTAGATGTGATGGAGCTGTAAAATCTTAGGGGAAAACACAATGTATAGTTATGGCTGGACAAGGGAGTGAGATGCCGGAATAATTGAATCAAATGTGTGGAGAAGAAAAGAGATGGGTAACTGGGGGGACTGTTGGGAAAGACAGTTAAAATAAAGGCCATTGGAGGTGTGTATAGAAACCTAATATATATAAATGAAGATGATCTAAATGAAATTGTCAAATGAGGGAGACAGGGCCCCTATTAGGTACATCTTATCACCAAATGAAGTTTCCAGTTCTGGGAATGGATTATATCTAATTAAGTTGTTGGTCAGTGAGGCCCCAAGGAAAGCCACAAGTAACCTAAACCTTTGCCAAGACTAGGTTGCTCTCCACAACTGACCATAAGCCCTATTGCTGAAGATAAAACTTATACATCTCTTTGAATATGAAAAAAGTTAAGCTGTTGCCTACTTAGAGTCTTTGCTCCTACTGACAATTCATAGTATTGGAAGTTACTCTGCATGCTAACCAAGGAGAAAGTTGAACACAAACCCTTCTATATGCTTTGGTGACTTGTCTGCAGGATGTGTTAGTAAAAGAGTGGTACAAAAGTTGTGGGACTAATTGACTACTATCTGAATGGAATTAATGCCCACTACATGAGATAGAACCTGTATCTGACCATGCTCAGGTGGCTAACGACATGAAGCTAGATAAGGCAAAATGAAACAACTGTTTTGCTAAAGGAACATAGCAATAAGATAACTCCCAATGTCTAATGTCATTCTGCTGATCTATCTCATATTTCACTGTCTTGTTCAGAAGCTTCCTTTTGCAGTAGATGGTAATAAATACAGGGACCCATAGCCAGACAACATATAGAGGCTGAGAACCCTATATGAGATGTCCCCACCAAATTTGTCCCCACAAAGCTCGCCTGATGGAAGCGGAAGCAGTACGATTGTAAGAGCCAGAGCTGGTAAGTGGATGCTCACAGTCAGCTATCGGATGGAATACAGGGACCCCAATAGAGGAGCTAGAGAAAGTACCCAAGGAGCTGAAGGGGGCTGCAACACTATAGGTGGAACCACAATATGAACTAACCAGTACCCCCAGAGCTCATGTCTCTAGCTGCATATGTAGCAGAAGATGGCCTAGTCAGCCATCACTGGGAAGAGAGGCCCCTTGGTCTTGCAAACTTTATATGCCCCAGTACAGGGGAACACCAGGACCAAGAAGGGGGAGTGGGTGGGTAGGGGAGTGGAGGGGACAGTATAGGGGAATTTGGGGATAGCATTTAAAATGTAAATGAAGTAAATACCTAATAAAAATTGGAAAAAAAAAGAAACTACCAAGGTAACAAGAACTTCCTTATGAACACTGCAGGGCCACTATACATACGGACTTAGAGACTTTGGAAGTATGCACAGTCTGGGCCAGGTGAAATCCAAGTGCTGAGAGTGGACATAGACACTTGCCAACATTCCTAATCCAGTCCTTGATTAATAACTACTTTTGAATGAAAAATTAGTTTTCATTAAGTCTCACTTGATATACAAACTACTTTTAAGGCTAAATCCATGTGCTTGAGGCTCTTCCCCACTTACTTTTCTATTAGTTTCAGTGTATCTGGTTTTATGTGGAGGTCCTTGATCCACTTGAACTTGAGCTTTGTACAAAAAGATGAGAATATATTGATTTCCATTCTTCTGCATGCTAACCACCAGTTGAACCATTGGTGAGCAGGGAGAGGTGGGATGGAATAGGGGTTATTCGGAGGGGAAACCAGGAAAGGAGATAACATTTGAAATGTAAATAAAGAAAATATCTAATAAATACATGAACATTAAATAAAAAAAGGGGGGCCAGGCCCAGTGCCAGTGGTCAGTGACCAACACAAAATGAACTCAATATCATTATTGGAGAATTTTTCTCTCATAATGCTTTGTCTGTGCATCCCTGCCCATTTCCTTATCACACAAGTCATTTGCTTTTATGTTATAGTTTCTGATTGTGTGGTTTTGGGAAATGTTTGTGGGTATCAGTGAGCATATCTATATATGTCTATGTGACTTTTCTTTGGCTCTTCGTTCCTCTGTTCTTTTGTTTGTTTTTTTCTAATTCATCAGTTACAAAAATAACTCTGCTTAAAACTAAAACATTTTGGTGGACTTAAGAGACTTCTCATGGAAGTTCTAAGAGGAGACTCTCCAGGATCTCCAAAAGAAATAAGAAAAGCAGGTCTTATGGAATGGCGCTTTGGAAAAGTAGACTCTCTACTGGAAAGAAGGATGTGGAGCAGAGAACTGCACCTGCAGATGAGAAGAGTATGGGAGACATGGGAACACAGCTGCAGCAGGGAACAAAGCCTATGACATTACTGAATACAGAGGGTCCTTGGCCATCATGCTGGCCTACAGCATGGAGCCACTGCTACCGTGTGCCCAGGTTTGAGAAGGAGATCATAGGATTGTTCAAAGGCTAAAAGCACTATGGTCTTGCCTGGTGCGCAGGTGTGCCTGTGAGCACCAAAGACAGAGAGATTTGCATTGGCCTGAAATTTCCACAGAAACATGTCCATACTGAATAGGGCCAGTCCCAGACTCATGCCCAAGCCCAAAGCTTGGAGCCTTTGTGGCTGCAACCCAAGCTGTTTGCTACTCTGGGAGGAAGGAAACACAGTCTACAGGTTGCAAGAATGGTTGTACCCAGTGAGCCATGGGTACACTCCTCCATTGCTGGTGGGATTGCAAGCTTGTTCAACCACTCTGGAAATCAGTCTGGCGGTTCCTCAGAAAATTAGACATAGTACTACCGGAGGAT
>NC_034592.1:34673715-34693787 GCF_900095145.1 Mus pahari | reverse complement strand
GGGGGGAGGGGAATGGGAAACTTTCGGGATAGCATTTGAAATGTAAATAAAGAAAATAATAATAAAAAAAAAATAAAATGTGTGTGTGTGTGTGTGTGTGTGTGTGTGTGTGTGTGTGTGTGTGATGTAAAGCATAAAAATCAAATGATGTATTTTCTTTAAAACCAGTATGGTTTTTCATTGCTGTTCAAACAAAATTCTAGTTAAAACATAAATCTTAGCACTTTACCTACCTTATCTCCACTGATCATTCTCTTATTAAATATTTCTCACTAACAAAAATGCAATGCATAAAAAAAAGAACTCTTTCAGTTGCCAGCTGGGAAAAACATAGGGCCTGAAGCAAGAGATAATAAGGGATAATGAAAGGTTCCTCTCTGTTGTTGAATTCTCACGATGTCACTTATTGTACTGTCAGAAATTCATTCACTCTTTCTCATAAAGTAACAGATCACATGGAGTCATTGTCCAAGCTGCCACTTTGGAGAAGCCTGTTAGATTAGCACTTGCATCTTTGTTAAAATCTTGAAGTAATGGCATCCCATTTATGTGACACTTCTGGCTGCTCAGTTTAGCAATATTATTTAGACATTAGATATGTGCAGAATTGTGTTATAAGTGGGTGCTTTACAAAAGACTGCCTTGGTCTTTTTAAATGTCTCATTTCATCCTTTATTATAGTGCTTATTTAATTCTTCTTTCAATTACCGTTCTGTACATCAGGTAAGAAGTAAGGCAATTTTTCATTCACTATAATCTGGCTTGTTACACCTACTGTTTCATAGACTTCTCTTGAAAACGGATAATAAATTTCATGTTGCCATTATTAAAAGAAACATTTTACATCAATATATTACCTCAGGAGTTATCAGTCTTACTCCTTATGAAATTTTGTATTTCTATTTGATTATATGTATCTATATACTTATGCATGTATGTATACATGTATTCATAAATCATCTATAATCTATCTATCTCTATCATCTATCAATCTATCTAATCATCTACTTAATCTATCATCATCTATCATGTATCTATATTCCCATGTATCATCTCTTTCTATTGTGCTCAATTACTGTCACTGGCTTTTAGAAACTAGATATTCATGTGCCTAAGGAGACTTCCCTCACATTTTTCTTCTTTGTATCTAGAAGATGCACTGTTTTTTTTTGTTTGTTTTTGTTTTTGTTTTCATCTCCATGAAATTTAGGGTAGTGTTTTGCCTTTATTTTGTCAAATATTGTTCTCCTTCATTGTCCTTTTGCTCCCTGTTAAGGACTGTAATCTCTATGTATAAGGTCATTGACTTTTTTCTCATAGACTTCTGAAGTCATTCTTACACTTTTTACTTTTGAGCATATGCATCTTTAGAAACTGTCTTCTACTCCAAGACTGTTATCATTAACCCTGTTTGTATCACTGGAACTAAACGCACAAGACAAAAGGAAATGAATCTCCTATAATTCTAGAGGCCCAGGTCATGCACAGTAAAGGGGTTGGGACTTCTGCATTCGGAGGACAGATAGAAAAACTAAAGACATTTATCTCAAGCTGAAGAACCTTGTGATCCATCCATGGGTGCTGAACTGTAAGCCTAGTAATATCTACAGGGTTATCGGAAGAGGAAATTTCTGTTTTCTTTGGAAACTCAGTTGTGTCACTGGATGTTTATCTGCGAGTTATTTTATGAAAGAGGGTGTTTTGCTGAAGCAGATGCTTGAGAGGGCATGTGATGTTTGAAAAGAGTAGAAGTAGAACCACATAGACAGTGAAAGGATGTGCTTGCATGCCTGATCTTCCTCAGCCATGCAATACTTCCTGTTCTTTTCTGGCATGCATTGCTTTGCTGGTCTTTGCTGGTCTTTGCTGGTCTTTGCTGGTCTTTGCTGGTCTTTGCTGGTCTTTGCTGGTCTTCGCTGGTCTTTGCTGGTCTTCGCTGGTCTTTGCTTGCCTTTCCTGGTCTTGGCCGGTCTTCACTTGTCTTTATCATGTAGAGAGAAAAGCACCAAAGAACCTCTCTTGACCCTTCTACTGACATATGCTGATGTGATGGAGCTGCAGTTTCTGCTGGGCTGAGCCACTGTTACTGACTCATCTTTGGTGTTTGCTATTGGACTGGACTGCTGATGTTCTGACATTAAAGATTGGAATGGCCCCAAAGAACTACTTCTAAACAGGTCTACAATCCCCTTGTCATATTAACCATCTATTTCCCCTACATTTGATTTGTGGGCTAGAAAGGACATTGAAGCATTTAAGAAACCTAAATAAAATAGCCTTTGAAAAATCTAAGCCCACATTTATCACCTTCAAAACTGTGATGCACAAAGGGCTCAGTAACAAAACCAACCTCTTCCAATGTCATTTTAAATTGTAACATTTAATTTCCTGAATTTCCATTTCAGAAATCCCATTTTTAGTTCTACATTTTATATTTAGCCTTTACAAATATTTTAGTATTAGCAGAGATTTTAAAAAGTTATCCTTCTCTTTATAAACATACTTTCCTTAGAGTTGGGGCACCAACTCTATTGCTTCTTCAGAATCTGTGTGAGAACCAGGGTACTGGAGACACCCCAATTAGCTTACTTACTCTCTTCTTTGAGGGGCTTCTTTTAACTTTCATGGGTTTGGACAGTTCCCTGTTTTCAAGCCCTCTAGTAACTCTTTCTTATTCTATAGTAAATAAGAGTAATATGTTTATATGTCTATATTTTCAATTAGCTTGAAATTTTTTCAAGGGTATGGACTCTGTCTTTTTCATCTATATTTTTACTGTGCTCATCATGGTAATTTGGAACACACACACACACACACACACACACACACACACACACACACACACATTTAATAGAAGCTTCCTTTACTACATTGAATTTATAGAGTCAAACTGGTTCTTCTCATTGCTAAAATGAATTTAAAATGAATGTGTCTCCTCGGGGAGTAATTGGAGATGAAATTTTATTCTCCAAGTTAGTGTATCTCTTTTTATTCTTGTCTGGATTCCATACTATTGCTAATTCTTTAATGCCAGACTCTTCTTGAAGTTCCACTTCTCTGACTCCAAACTTCAAAACAGTGATGTCTTCCATCGACAGACATCATGTTATTATTTAAAGACCATACTCATGTGTACTAGCAACTTGCCTCATTTTTTAATTAACCTTGTTTCACAGAGTGAGTTCATTTCACTACACGAGGCAGGGTAAACATAATCTTTAATTTTAGTATAAGGGATACAGAATTCAGTGTCTTGCTTAATTTCACAGGGGCTGAGTTTGAGTGCACAGTACTTCTTGACAAAACTTTACATTCTTCACAGAAGTACACTTTCTTTACATTTTGTTTTGTTTTGTTGGATTGTGAGTGTGTTATGTGTGTATGTGCACTAATATTTTATTCTATGTATATACTGTAAATAAGCTCCATGGGTTTAGGGAAATAACTGATTTTTTTATTATTTTGACTACAGACCTGATGAAAATAAACTGTTGTGAGCCATTATGTAGATGCTGGGACTCAAACCAAGGCCCTCTAGAAGAGCAGATAGAACTCTGAACTGCTGAGCACCCCTCTCCAGCTCCCAAATAACTTTCAACAGGAAACATATTTAATCTATATATCTGTCCTTTAAATTTTATTGGAATAATCAAAATCAAAGAGGTACATTTATTTTAAGAAAAATTCAGATATTCAGAAAGAATCATAAAAATATAAAGGGAGAATTGAAAGTTTGTCCAGGAAGAGAAAATTATACACAGTGTACCGAGGAGCAAAGAGTGCAATGAGATTCTTTAGTGGGGTTCTTTCTGAATTTTATGATTTTGAAAAGAGTAGATAGGAGCCAGCTCACATATGACAAGAACATTTCCCACAAGGCTCATGGCAACTTTCAAATGGAGTTCTAGAATCACTAGGCAACTTGCTGTAGAATGCATACTGCTTTGTCAGTCTAGGTAGTACAGTAACATATCAAAGCAAGTTTCATGACTATGACTGGGTTGATTAAGGAGCAAGCTCATCTCACATAGTTAAGGGCAGGAAGTGAGTGTCCACAGGAAAGGATGGGTTTTCTTATTGCAGAAAAATTGATAGGCTAGGTAAGAGGAGAAAGTAGAGAGGAAGCTGAAACAGAATAATCTTCTCAACCTAGAATCAAACTGGAAGTAAATTTGTGCGAGAATAATGGAAGTAAATGCAATAACATTTATATGCTACATGAATATGAATGGATAAAAGCGTATATTCTCTTTTCTTGGACTGTTTATCAGGGAGACACTTTCCTCTATTAAGCACCATTTTTCAACTGTCATATATGCCTGTATATGGTGTCACTGGGGTCATCAGGACAACAGAAAATAACCTAAGCTCTCTATTTCTTCATGTAATTTTCTATCATATTCTGTCTACTTAACTTGTGTGAAATATCAGGATTATATAATTATTTCATATTTAAACTTCTGAGTAAATTTCTTGAATGTTTTCTGAGGTAACTCAGCTGGTATCTATTTCTACCCATGATATTTGAAGATTTGCATTTCCCCACATTCTCTCAATGGTTATCAATATCATTAATTTTCATTAAAACTATCCCAGTTTGTGGTGCTTTATAGTCTTCAGGAGAATTTTTTTGAAGACTGATGCTATTAGGCACCTTTATACTTGTTAATTGTTTTAAGAAACAGCATAGAGAAATGTTTAATCAGGCATTTCGCCAATGTTCAAATTTGACTATCTTAATTTTTTTTCTGGTTAAAATGTAATCAGTTAAATCATTTTTCCCTTTACTTTCTTCAAACCATGCCATATAAACCCTCCCATATACTTCTCTTTCAAATTGCTAATTTTCAAATTCATGACCTCTTTATTAAAAAATACAAATGCTATTACTTACACATATGTATTTGTAAATACATCCTCAATTTTTACAGTGATGTTGAGAGATTTTGGTGCCACTTATAGGCATTTGTCATTTGTCACTGGGCTCAGACAAGGAAGGTGGTTCAGATAAGAATATCTGCAACAGTGGCCATAGGGCTTTCTTTACTACCTTACTTTATCACCTTATGTGATCTTGCTGCTTAATTATTGTCTTGTGTGATCTCCTTGTTTACAATTCACTTGATGACTTTGTCTTTGAACTAAGAACTGAACATGTGTTTTGGATATACCTAGAATGATCTAAAAGCAGGCTGGTGAGAAATAAAGCTGCTTTGCTTCAGTATGGGCTGGAATCATGTTATAACTTTGTCTGTTTTCTTTTTCAATCCTCACTCCCTCTCTCGGGACCCTGTTGATTGACTGAGCTGGCTTGGTTACAATCACCTTTATATGTATATTTTCAGAAGTGGCCATTTGATATGGGAGGTTTTTTGTCTTCTCATAAGTATTTATTTCATTATACTCAATAATGTGCAATGATCTTTGAACCTTAGAATTTTTCTTTGGAAATCTCACAACTGAACTCCTTGTTATCTACTCTACTTATGATTTTACTTCTAATTTTCAACACTTTCTGAATCATCAGAATTTTTAAAATTTCATAGGCAGCTTATTCTTTGCAAATATTATTTTATGTTCTATTGACTTTTATACAAGATATTTGGGTAATATTCTTTGCTCTCTTCCTTGTCTTCTTAGATGCTTCAAAGCTCATCACTCATTAAAATGAGACACTAACCAAAGAAGGCACATGGGCTTGAAGGAGGCCTCCACCACATATATAGCTCACAGTCCCAACAACTGGATAGCTCACAGTCCCAACAACTGGAGCAGAGGCTCTCCTTAAAACTGTAGCACGAATGTGGTATCTGCTCTTCAACAGGGCTGCCTTGTCTGGCCTCAGTGAGAGAGGATGCAAGTTCTCTGGCAGAGACTTGATGTACCAAGTCTGCAAATACCCAGGGTGTCTCCAACCTCTCAGAGGAAAAGGGGAGGAAGGAGGAAGCATCTCTGAGAGGCGGGGGTGGGGGTGGGTGGAGGAGACAGATATAAATAAATGAATAAATTTAAAAAATAAAAATGAACCTCATATTCTTTCTCTCTAAGAAGGGAGAAGCAAGCAAAGTAAACTAAGAAACAAAAGTCAAAACACACGGGCTTGAAGAGGGCTCGAAGAAGGCTCGAAGAGTCTCTCCCAACTCTTCCCAGATGCACCTCCTTCCCTCCCATATTATTTTGTGACATGTTTTCAATCCACCAAGACCACTTTGAGGTGTCCAAATATGTTAGCATATATTTTTAAGGATATTTTACATTTTCCTGATATAATGTCCTGTGTAACAGGCTTCACAATTATCCATTGTGTTTTATTTCAATTTGTATATGGTGACCTCTGAGGTATAATAGTTAATTTGATAAAGTCCAACCTACTTATCCTTTTATTCTATTGCTTGTTATTTGCATATCAAATAGAAGGTATCTGTCAGACTCTTTCCTATGCTTACTTGATTATGCAATCTTCTCCAGGTGTTTGATAAGTGTAACTTAATGGTTGTGAAGGCATCTGATGAGCAAATTTCTTGCCATTTGACGTCAAACCTTTATTTACATATTGAAATTTTGAGCTGAAGCTTCTCGGCAGAAGTAAAGACCTCCAAAATAGAGCCAGAAATTGTTTGTGTCTTACCATTTCTACTGTGAAAAACCATTTGGAAACTACCTTTTTCCTGCACATGGATACAGACATTTTCCCACAATGCTTTTACTCCTTTATACTCCATTTTCTTCACAACAAATTGTTGTTTTGAAAATAAAACGTGTCATATCGAAAGTACTTCCAGTTCTTCGCCATTGTAGGCGATATAATTTTGTCCTGATTATCATGATAACTCTAAGGGAAGCTGACAGTTTTGCAGCTCCAAGGGTGCACTGTACTCACTACCACATACAGTCCCACACTAGCTCTCTCAACATTGATACTACTGACATTGTCTTACAGATAAAAGATTCAATCTTACTGAGATAAGCTACTAAAACCGGAAATACCACTGGGAATAGATTTCTGGGTTTGAACCCAGTACCGTTTATTCCCAAAGTTCTTTAAAAGAGTCCATTCCCATTGCTAACAAGTGTACTTAAAGAATTCATAACTGACACCATTTTGAGCAACTATCCATGAAATAATCACCATAAAACAGCTCATACTATTTTCTAGAAAGAAAATATTTAATAATTGGGAGTTGATTTTGTGTTCTTTTCACATACACTCTTTTGAAAGTGATTGGGTGAGAAGAGAATTTCAAATAGGGAAATAAAATGTACAGTGCCCAACTGAATGACAAGAGAGACTGATTCACCAGTTCTGGGATTAGAAATGTAAATATGTAATCCATTTATGTTGTCTAAAGATACCTCCTACTGTGGCATCCTGTCCCTTTTGGCAGAGCATTTTCTCCCTAGCAACACTGTATCCGTCTCTTCAGCCTCATGTCAATAATGCTCTAGAGAACTGTCTTCAGAAAGAATGAAAGAGACTTGTCTGTGAATGAGTGAAAGAGAAGTATGTGGTTTCAGTGGCAACTTTGGAGCATGGGCTACAAGCTGAACTAATGAGTTGAAGTATTTTTAATCAGCTTCGTTTAACACTAAAATCTGATGCATCCTAGCCTGATATTGTGGCACACTGCTTTCTTCCCAGCACTCACAAGGCTGAAGCAGAACAGTCTCTGTGAGTTTGAGGCCAACATGTTCTACTCGGTGAGTTTCAGACCCACCAGAGACACACAGTGAGACTCTGTCTCAAAACAAAAACAAAAACAAAAACAAAAAGCACAACAGAAATAAAATAAACTTGATAATGAGTGTGAAGGATGAATTACGAGTAAATTTTATGTATACATTTTTTGAAGTCTCATGTCTAAACACTGATTCCTGTGGTTCCTCTAAGGGATGAGAGGAAAGAATCCACACTGTCCAAAATTTTTCCTGTGTTCATCAAAATTGTTTCGACATTGCATGTAAATGAATAAAATACAAAGTCAGAAGAGCTGCTCGCTGATGTGTAATGACCTCAGATTTCCCAGTTGTTTGTATTAGTATTACGGTAACATCCAGTAGGCTCACCTGTGAGCAAACATACCCTACTAGCTAATAGTTGCCTGAACTCCCAATTGGGAGAATGGTTTAAAGGAACATTGTCAGAAACATACTCATCACTTGTGATACTGATGCTGCTATAGGATGCGTGGAACAGTCATCTGCAAAAGCCCCCTTCCTGTCCATTGCTGAAAGAAATATCTATCAGAGAAGATAGAGAAAAGACAAAGAACAAAACTGATGTGAGAACCTGTTTGTGTGGTAAAAATTAGAAATGATGCTTAGCTTATTGGAAATAAAATTTAACAGAAAGATTTGTATGAAGTAACATTCTTAATATTTCTATTGAAAATAGAGATAATGAGATCTATTAAATAAATAGCAAGCAACATTTTTGTAGATTTCAGTGAAGGGAGAACTTTGGATATGTGACATCATTTGGCTATGTTAACTTTTTTGAGGATTTTTGAGCTAGTATATTAATAAGATACACTACTTCTGAGGGTACCAAGAAGTGTGAGGGGTTGGTAACTGTATCAAGCAATAAAACACTGAATCTTCTCCCAAGGACTTTCATGGTTTTCATTCTTACAGAAATTGAGATAATAGGGTTCTTCCTTTTGGCTGTATTTGGTTATATGCTTCTAAATGAGTGTATTATATTTACACAGAATTATGCAACATATAAATCCAATCTGTAGTTAGCACTTGCATAAAGAAATCTATAAAAACTGATTGACTGATGAAAAATAATAATTTCCCAAATCAAGAGGTGAGGGTGCTTCTAAGGGTAACAACAATATCTACTGATGTACTAAATTCGTGACGAGCACTGCTCTGGTTTTATTTTTTCTATAACACAGTGATCTCCCCATGGGACAGATAATGAGAAATTTTGTCTAACCAGTTAAGAAGTCTGAGGAGCTGAGGAGTTAGACATCTCATTCAAATGTGCTGCCCTTTTAAGTGTAATTATTGAGACTCAACCCTTAGTCATCTCAGGAGTCTACTTTGTTCATGACTCTATTAAGTGGTCTTTCAGCTTTCCCCTTGCTGATGAACATACATAATCATTTATTATTTTTCAAACTGTTTCAATAATCTAGTACCTGCCAGCGCTACCTCTATGAAGTTATTTCCAGGATAAACTGAGCTAATATATTTAAAAGCACTTTAAAAGATAATGTACTCTTCAAATGGAAGGTTATATTATCACATTGTAGACAATGGTTAGTTACTCAAAGCAATGGTCCATTAAATGGTCAGCCATGAATGTATTTGGTATTCTAATCAACTGAACCACAGTAATAGGCTTTCTAGATGTTCACTCATTAGTTCTCAGAATTCAGAAGCAAGTCACTACCTCTGAGCACAGTTATTTGGCGATGCATGGCATATTTCTGGAAAGAGGAGGAACTGCTTTAATTGTTTGCACATGCAGGCATTGTCTCAAATATGATTTTGCTATTTCAAAGATCCCCTTGTCATAACTATCAAAATGACACAAGCAGTGCTTTTTTGTAATCTCCATATTTGACGCATGAAAGAAGACTTAATTCCTGTTTGAATAAACAACATAATAAGGTTACTGAGATTAGAGACCATTACTATATAAAATTATGTCTAAGTGGCAGATATAATTAACATTGGATTGTAATTACACTAATTACAAGTCACATTAAGACACTCCAGTAATGACAAAGTGAGAAGCCTATAATTGAATGGAATAAGTAGGGAAACATGCTGCTCACACTAATTACCTAAATGAGCTAATACATCTTCAGAGTGACAGTCATGTTCAATGTTATTACGCAGACAAGGCAGTTGAGTGAGGTATTTTTATTTTATTTTATTTTTTTCTAATTTTCTTAATTTTATACTTTCCAGGATCTATTTCAAGTCATCGACAGCTTTGGAATTTTTCTCTTGAGCCGAAGAAAACAAAATCTGCAATTGGCACTTTTTCTCAGCTGTTAAAAGCAAGCACATCGGGAATCAGAAATCAGGTAAGATCCCAGTCTTGGCGGTAGGAAGGTACCAAGTAGTACCTATAACAGCCTCTAATGTCTCTGGACTTTTCTGACTTGGGCCCTTCAGCTTACCAAATTTAGCAACTCTAGCTAACCATGGCGTTTTCAGCATGGAAAATTAACATGTTATGTGTTTTGTAGTATCAAACATGTCTTGCAGCAGCCTGGCTCAGGCAGGCCCTAGAGAGTTATAAAAGCTGAATTATTCAAGACAATTAGTAAGAGCATGGTGCTGGAACCCACATTTCAAATCTGGCTCTTAAGTGAGAATATAAACTAGTAGTGGTGTGTGAGTCATGTACCTACAAAGATTGTTTGGTTTTGGTTGCCGATGCTGTTGTTTCTTTTTACATTACCTTTCCTTTGTCTCCAACTGTCTCAGGGCACTGCTTGGGTGAGAAAGGAAATAACAGAACAGACTGTAGCTATTTAAAACCTTTCCTCAAGCAGAAGGGAGGTAAATCAGTATGTAGAAAACAGAATTGATGGATTTTCCTACGATAAGCAATGCTGAGAGTAGCTTTTCTCTCTTTTGTGTTGGTGAGGAAAATGTTACTTAGCACAGCTGTGGAACAGTTCTGTATATTCCCCTTTCTTCTTGGATTTTATGTAAATGGGATTTCCTTATCTTAGTCTAGAAACTATAATTTAGCATCTAAAAAAAATTGGGAATCGGGGTTCTACTACAAACAGGATACAACATATAAAAGGTATATTTATGAGTGAGTACTCTATTTGTCTTAAAGTGGCAATATGACCCTCCTATTAATTTTTGACATAAAATCCTGGAAATAAATGCATTGTTTCTGGAAGAACTCTACTTCCACTGTGACACAATTCCTGCAGTTAATCTTATTTTCAGTCAAAATAGACTTAATGTTGAATCTGAATAAGGGTTTATACTTAATTTTGTAGCGAGAAAAACTCATATAGTCAAACAATAAGCATTTAAATAAGAAGACATTGATTAAAATAAATAGCAATAGAGGGCAACCTCCTCCTAATGGCCATGCAAATCATAGGCAAATGGAACTTGGCTTGCCTATCAGCAATAAGGAATTGAGGGTGATTTGGATTTGTCCATTACACCACACTAATGAGTTACTGGTGGTTTTGTAAGTTATTCATCACCTCTCTTTTGACATGATGGTAAATGAAATTGCTACTTGCAACTTATTTTGACTCTTTGCAACGTAAGCAGCTGAGAGCTGTATTGTGTGCTACTGCCTCCTGGTAAATTAGCCAACTTGGCACAATTGTCAGATACCTCAGACCCAGGGTTGGCAAACTTTCTGTGGAAACAGCCTGATAGTAAATACTTAAGATCTTCTAAATCACATATGGTCCTTGTCGTATATTTTTTGCAGTCCTTAAAAATGTAAAATACTCTTCTATATATATATATTATATACACATGCCTATACACACACACACACACATACACACACACACACACACACACACACACACACACACACACACACAGAGTCACACCCAAATCTACATAAAGTGAATATATAAGGTTACATACTTTGAGGCCAGGGCAGAATTTGGCCAACAATTAGTTGTTTCTCAGACTCCGAATTTTACCAGTGTAACTGAACATGTATCATAAAGAATAAGGCATGTTATTAGCAATTAAATAAAAATTACTTAAATCAACCATGTTTATAACCTATAAAGACAAAATTTAGATCATAGATCAAGCTACAGACATGTTTCTTCTATTCACACTTTGATAACTTACTGTGCTACAGGTGTCCAAGTTTGAGAGGAAAGGAGTCTCTAATGCAGACTACAGGGACAGCCAGTGGTGGACCTGAGGTCACAGCCTTGCTATGGGAAAGAGGCATAGGAGAGGAAGAATTTTTTTTGCTTAGAGGGAATCGGCTAAGTGATTATGACCCTGGTATCAAATGAGCATCAGAAATACAGAAAGAATAAGAACAGGAAATTGTGGTGTAGGCATACAATGATATGTACTTTTCCCAGGATCTCAAGGCTGAACAGAGAGTTCAGACCTTCACTTATCAGTACGCTCCTTGAGAAGAAACCAGAAATTTTGTTTTGTGTGTGTGTGTGTGTGTGTGTGTTATATTTATTTTTTATTATTATTTTCTTTATTTACATTTCAATGCTATCCCGAAAGTTCCCTATACACCCCCCACCCCTGCTCCCCTACCCACACACTCCCACTACTTGGCCCAGGCGTTCCCTTGTGCTGGGTCATATAAAGTTTGCAAGACCAAGGGGCCTCTCTTCCCAGTGATGGCTGACTAGGCCATCTTCTGCTACATATGCAGCTAGAGACACAAGCTCAGGGGGTACTTGTTAGTTCATATTGTTGTTCCACCTACAGGGCTGCAGCCCCCTTCAGCTCCTTGGGTACCCTCCCTAGCTCCTCCATTGGGGACCCTGTGTTCCATCCAATAGCTGGCTGTGAGCATCCACCTCAGTGTCTGCCAGGCTCTGGCATAGCCTCACAAGAGGCCACTATATCAGGGTCCCTTCTGCAGAATCTTGCTGGCATGTGCATTAGTATCTAGGTTTGGTGGCTGATGATGGGATGGTTTCCCGGATGGGGTAATCTCTGGATAGTCCATCCTTTCATCTTAGCTCTAAATTTTGTCTCTGTACCTGTATCCTTTCATGAATATTTTGAAACCAGAAATTTTGAATAAAATGATTTAAAAACTGAGGCAAGAGACACCTGATCACATTCCTTCATTGTCTGAGAAACAAACAGAATCACTGAAGAATGGAGAAAAGCTTCAGAAACCATATTCAAAAGCTAAGTGATGGTGTTGGGAGGGCACATTTGGGTGGATATTTGTCTACATAGGCTTGACAAACCATAATTTGTTATGGGAAAGAAGTACCAGGTAGGGGAGTGTGAGGAGAACAATGTATGCTGTAGATAGGAAATATCTTCGTTATAAGGATGGTTATTTACCTATGGGAAGAATCCTTCACACTTACACTTTCTTAGTAAAACATTGAAGAAAAACCCTGGGATACACTCTCAAGCCCCACTCTGGCACACAGAAATGTGTGGGGACCCAGACCTGCCAAGAAGCCCTGCCTCCTTATGCTCTATAGCTGACTCCGTCTTTACTAAATTTTCTTGCTTTTTTAAAATTTTAAAATTAATTTATTTTTTTATACTCTGTGTTTTATCCCCCCTCCAATAACCCCTCTGACTGTCCCACATTCCATACCTCTTCCCCACCCCTGACTTCATGTGGATGTCCCCACCACCCACCCCACTTGACCTCTAAACTCTCTGGGGCCTTCAGTCTCTTTAAGGGTTAGGTGCTTCATCTCTGAATGACCATAAACCCAGAAGTCCTCTACTATATGTGTGTTGGGGGGGGGGCTCATAACAGCTGGTATATGCTGTATATTTGATGGTCCAGTGTTAGAGAAATCTCGTGGGTCCAGATTAATTGAGACTGCTGGTCCTCCTACAGGATCGCCCATCTCCTCAACCTCTTTCTACCTTCCCTAATTCAACAACAGGGGCCAGCTGTTTTTGACCATTGGTTGGGTGCAAATGCCTGCATCTGACTCTTTCAGCTGCTTGTTGGGTCTTTCTGAGGGCAGTCATTATAGATCCCTTTTTGTGAGCACTCTATTGCCTCAGTAATAGTGTCAGGCCTTAGGACCTCCCCTTGAGGTGGATCCCACTTTGTGCCTGTCGCGGGACCTTCTTTTCCTCCATTTCCATCCCTGTAATTCTTTGAGACAGGAAGAATTATGGGTCAGATTTGTGACTGTGGGATGTCAACCTCATCCCTCACTTGATGTCCTGTCTTCCTGCTGGAGGTGACCTCTATAATTTCTCTCTTCCTACTGGCGGGCATTTCATCTAAGGTCCCTCCTTTTGAGTCTCACCTCCCAGGTCTCTGGCAAATTCTGGAGGGTCCCCCCAACCTCCTATTTCCCAAGGTTGCCTGTTTTCATTCCTTCTGATGGATCTCAGGGCTTCAGTTCTTTTCTATCGTCCAATACCAGATCAGGTTCCCCTCTCCTTCCCCAATTCCTCTCCCCCTTATCCACTTTCCCTCCCACGTCCCTCCCTCCCTCCTGTTCTCTAAAAAATATATCAAGGCTAAAGCCTGTTGAATTCCATATATATATATATATATATATATATATATATATATATATATATAGTAGTTAAAATTTCAATACCCAAGATATTATTTCCATGTACAAAAACTCTTTACCCAGACTTCTATCTCTAATAAGGACTGTTGTTCAATGTATTGTGCTTCAAGCACTTGTATGTAAACTTTTGCTAAAAGTTATCCATTTACTTGATAATAAATCATTTTTAATTGCAGAATTCAGGTTTTTATTTTAAAATCCATGTATGTGTAGAGGGGTGGGTACCATGTCGTCGTGTGTGCTGGTTGGTGTGCTCACTTGTGTGAGCTCCTGGGCTGTTCAGAGGTCAAAGTCATGTATCTTCCTTTGTTGTTCTCTACTTTACCTTTTTGATGTAAACTGGCCCTGGAGCTCACTGAGGTTTCCCTGGACTGACTGAACAATGTGTTTTGGGGATCCAACTAACTGTCTTTGTATCCATGCCCTAGCACTTGGGTGATAGACTTATGCTGCCATGCTTAGCTTTTTATGTATGATCCAGATTCACATCCCCACCCTTGTAGAGCAAATACTTTATACAACATGGCCATTCTATCAACTTAAAGTACATGCTTTTACTTCTTGTTTTGGAGACAAGTTCTCATGGTGTTGTTCAGTATGACCTGGAAGTCAGTGTGCTCCAGGAAACTAAAGCTGGTCACTAACTTGTGTCTTCCTGCCTCAGCCTCAAATGGAAATGAACCAGCATGATCTCCTCAAAAAACAAAACAAAACAAAACAAAACAAACAAACAAAAAGTCTTAGCTAGTTTCTGTTTCTCTGATGAATAAGTGAAGGTGGACTTGAGGCTTCATATTCCTTTTTCTTCTATTTTATAACACATGTACCTGTAATCAATCAAGTTTTCTTCTGGCATCTCAGCCTCCCACCTGTTCCCAAGTCAGCTTAAACCAAGAAATCTGTATTTAAAAAAAAAAAGAAAGAAAGAAAGAAAAGAAAAGAAAAGAAAAGAAAAGAAAAGAAAAGAAAAGAAAAGAAAAGAAAAGAAAGAAAAAAGAAAAAATTAATTTTCATTTGAACGGGTCCAGAATCACGACCCTTAGAAGAGCAGCATGTCAAGTTCTGATGGCTGGGCTCCTGTGCTAACCGTCTAGTATCTCAAGGTACTGAAGGGGAAAAAAAACTATGAAAAGTCACAGGGGCATTCACTCCAATTTCATCCTTGATCATCATTGACTATTTTCTGTCTCTACTTTGACTCTATCCAAAAGCTAGGATGTTTGCTGTTGTATCAACCCATCAAGTCATATGATTGGAAAGTAGAATTTTTTTCTTTCCAGTGCTACTACTTTACAACCAAAACAAGATTTTGACCTATATATAATTCTGATTGGTAGCTAGACTATTACCATTTGTGGTTAAATGTATTAACATAAAGACTTCTAAAGGCTGTGGGTGTATCTCATTTGGTAAGTGCTCCAGGAGCACGCATAAAAGCCCTGAACTCCATCTCCAGCATCACATGAAATCTAATGTAATGGCTCACACAATCCCAGGACTTGGCAGGTAGAATTGGGTAGATGAGTAGTTTAAGGTCATTATTGGTTACCCAGTGTTCCTAAAGCCAAGATAGGCTACATGGTACCTTATCTCAAAAACAAAATAAATAAAACTTCCTTTCCATTTATGAGAGCAAAAGATTCTGAAATGTAATATAACTGGACTTTTTCCTCTTTAGTTGGATGCAGCTGTTCATTCCTTTTACTCCTTTCCCATAGTTGTTCCTTCTCATCAACCTCTAATCTCCTGTGTCCACTTTTCCTATCCTTCACTCTGTCTTACATTGAGCTCAGTCCCGAATGATATTGACAGCTATAGATTAGTCGGTACTCATAGTCTCCCTCAGTCACAGTTCTTGATTTTCAGATATGTAACTATGTAATCCCCCATCTGTCATGCATTGTTAGAAACAGACTTTTGCCTGGAATGCTTATTTTAAGATCTACTAAGATGCTGTCCCACATGAAATTTCCTTCTAATAATCCAAGTATGGTTAATAGCAGAGCAGTGCTTTTCACTACTATCTTTGGTACCAATGCTGGGTAAGTCATTTAAAATATCTGAGTGTGGTTTTCATTAATGAGGTTAATGTATAGATAACAGGAAGTAATAAATCATACTTCATAAGACTCTCAAGCAATGGTTACAAATGTAAGTTATGAAGTGACTACATGGGGTGTATTTGCTAGACACTTTGATCCATTAGGTTGAATTCTTAGAATCATAATGCAATGATATTATATTGTTTTCTTGAATTCTTAGAATCATAATGCAATGATATTATATTGCTTTCTTTTGAGGAAGTTGTGGATGATACAGTTAAGATGATATAAGATTAAGCAGTTTATCTTAGATCGTTACAGAAACAAGAGACAGAATGGAATTAAGTTGCAAGTTTTGGCTGATATGTAGACTTAAACATATTTCACAATGTTCTGCTGGGCACCTTTGATGAGAATTTTTTTTCTTCCAAGAAACAAAGAGACACATTTTTCTGTGGCATTTCCTGTTTTCCTATTTTAAACATCTTTTTAGTTGCTGAAGAGTTGCCAGGATCAAAAACATAATTTATGTACTGAACTGCTGCAGGCTGGAAAGAAAAATACATTTTTTCACATTCCATTTTTAACTCCTTCAGTACAGTATTTATGAATATAAGTGAAGGGGGAATATAAAGACTTTACAGAGAATGTATAGAAAATACATTGGACAATGCCTGGAAAGAGGTATGTGTTCAAATCCTAAAACTTCCTAAAATAGCATATTGAGTCCTTGAGAAAATCATGAAAGGGTGATTTGTTTTCTGTATCCTAAGGGAGGAAAGCATATTTGAAATACTGCTAAATTCCTAGGGTCATCTTTAACTCTGTTACCCCTATATTTGATATTCTAACTCAGCTTTATCTTATTCTTTTCTCTTGATCTCTTGCTAACATCCTTTATTTTCATAATTACTATGTCTGTCTTTCTGGTTTCTATCTCCTTTGCTGGAAAGTAGACTTCTTAAAGACCAGAGCCATCTTATAGGCCATTTGGCCATAGTAAGAAGAATACTGTTGAATGAGTGTGACAAAAATCTAAATAATAATAATAATAATAATAATAATAATAATAATAATAATAAATACCTTCCCTTTGTGGAAAAAAATCACAAGGCTGACACATAAAGTCCTCATGGCTCTGTAAGGGTCACCAGGTAAGATATTAACATGTACAAATTTGTATTTTCTAACATTCTATCTTATCTGTATAATTCTCAGAAATTTAATATGCTAAATCTCATCTCTTAGAAGACATTTGGATGAAGGGCTTATGGGATCATGGTGGAGAAGTTTGTACTGACAGAGGAGGTATTTGAGGTACAGATCAAAATTTATGGGACAATTCCATGAAAACTCGTTTTTCAAGCAATATCATAGTTTGAGATGGCTGTAGGCTGTCTCTATAACCTTAATGGTCAGGTAGAAGGTTGTGACCAAATTGGGGCCCAACCCAACATGAGCCAAGACTGAATTATCTAATATTCAGGAGAGACTGCTTGTGTGCCCTAACGGTACTACACAACACAATCACATATTTGAACCTGTAGTTGAACTTGTGCTTTAAATCAGTTTTTAGGTTATGAAGAAAATATTCATAACAATTCATTCAGGAGTAATAGGGTTATAGAACCATCTGTACCATATGAGGTAAAAACATCTTTGTATTTTTATCTTCAGCTATATATTCAGAGGAAGAGAACAGATTGTGAAGAAATGTATGAAAATGTTATTAGTGATGATATCCAGGTGGTAAAATCTCAGGTGATACGTAGTTTAATCTGTGTGTTTTTAAAAGTCTTCTCTCATTAATATGAATTACAGAAAAGTAAATATTTTTAAAAAGAGCATGGATTCTGCAGGTAAAATAAATCAAAATAAATCAAATGATCCTGCTTTAGATTCTTTCATTTGTTTCTCAACTGCTGGCATGGGCTTTTTGATGTTCTTTCTATTCTGTAGACATTCATACCCCTTCTTGATGTCTCATTTCTTTCTTTTTTTGGATAGTCATGACTTTGAGTCCATATTCTTGACCTAGGTGTTTTTCTCTTACTCATTTGTGCTGGTCACAGGGTCCTGGGATATAGGCAAAGAGTTCTAGGCATGGAATTGAGGCAGACATCAAAGGGTATTTCTTCTTACTTTATGCTAAGCCATATATTACAGACCTAAAAGTGAAGCAATGAAACCTAAAGGCAGCTCCCTAGACACTCACATGGATGGGAGAATGGGTATTTAGTTTGAATGAAAAGATGAGAAATCAAATACTGAATCTGTTAATGTGCTTCAAAGCTTTAAATAGCTACTGTAGAACCTGCAATGGGGCTAGACAAGCTAAAAAAAGCCTCAAGGTAGAGGAACAAGTACTTCTCAAGTTCAGCAATCTTGCCTGTTACTCTTACCATCTCAAGATCCTTCTGATCATGGAAGAACATCTGGTCATTTTGCTGTTTTTCCCATACAGTGCTGCATAAAAGTACTAGATTGTATTCTGAATGATAAGCAACTAGGCTTTAAAAAGAACTCATATGTTAGTGTGATAGCTGATAAGTTCCAGATGTGGAAGATTCGTTAATCTGTCTGTTGATAACATTGACAATTCTCCAACTTGCTTCTGAATTTTGCTTGTACCCATTGGGTGTGGAAGCCATTATGGAATATTGTAAGCTGAAATAAAATGTAAAGGTAAAAGGGAATTTTTCAATTCCAGGAATTATAAATAACTATGTAAGTAAGCATAGCAACTGAATAGTTCTTATTTTCAGAAAATAAAATTCTCTAAAACAAATAATTCTTATGATTTAGGTGTTTTCTAAGATTTAAATATTTAATGAAAAAAATGTTACTGAGCCATTGATGTGACTTTTATATAATGAGTTTCAGAGAAAGGCAACACGATGAGTTTTATTTACCTTCTACACTCAAACAGTTGGACAGAAGTGGAAGCTGGGATGTGGTATATTTAATGCTGTATCATTTATGAATTAGTCAATGAGAAGGAATTTAAGTTGGTTAAAATAAAGGTAGTCATACAACTCAATGACAACAACTATGATAATTTCTCAAAAGTCACAATTGAAATAAGCTGATCAGAATTTGCCACGAATGGTCCTTAACATTTTCCATGCTGTTCTTCAGTATCTTGGTTGAGGCTTCTGGTAAAACTCATGTGCAAAATTCTGATTAAATTCTTTGGAGGAGTGGTGTGAGAGAAAAAGAAATAGACACCTAATTTTAACTTCAATCATTTCGTCCTTAGTCTTTTATTTGCCTTAGTTGAAATAATGTGCTCTGTGCGTGCATGTGTGTGTGTGTGTGTGTGTGTGTGTGTGTGTGTAAAGTTGGTGTATAGGTCAGTTTTTGTGTTTTGTGATTTGAAGCCACAATAAAACTAACTGTATATATTTATTGGGATATCAACAGTTGAAGAAATCTGAGTTGAAGAATATCTGTTTGATATTTTCAATGTTACAAAACTTAAAATAGTAAGATAAACTTTAAGTCTACAAAAATAATTTCTATTTATCAAATAGGTTTAATAACACCACTCAGGAAACTTACAGATCTCTGAATTCAAAGGCAGCTTGGTCTATATAGCAAATTCTACAACATCCATGACTGCATAATGAGATCTTAACTCAGAAATAAATAAATAAATAAATAAATAAATAAATAAATAAATAAATAAAGAAAGAAAGAAAGAAAGAAAGAAAGAGACAGAGAGAGAGAGAAAGAGAGAGAGAAGAGAGAGAGAGAGAAAGATAGAGAGAGGAGAGAGAGAGAGGAGAGAGAG
>NC_034592.1:34638329-34673100 GCF_900095145.1 Mus pahari | reverse complement strand
TATAGATATAGATATAGATATAGATATAGATATAGATATAGATATAGATATAGATATAGATATAGATATAGATATAGATATAGATATAGATATAGATAGTTTAAGTTCTATGTATATATGTTTAGAAATATTTTTCGTTAAAATGTGTTTGTTGTTTGGTGTGGTGGTATATGTCATCAATTCCAGCATTGAGGAATAATAAGGCAGAGAAAGAGGCAGATGCAGGTGCAGACTCAGGCAAATCTGATTTTGTGGTCAATCTATTCTACATTGTAAGTTCCATGACAGCCAGAATGACATAGTAATGCTCTTTCTCAAAAATAAATCAATAAATAAATCAAATGGTTTTGCTTAAGGTAAAAAAAAAAATCTTCATTTTGAAACCTAGTTGGTAATAATTCCAAATTTAGCAATCCAGTTATAGTTTGCTAAAATTAACTATTACATTCTATGAAGAGATAGAAACTGTTGTGTTATGCCAAACAATTGGGAGACCAGAGAATATATAATTTGGGGGTATTATTAAATCAAACAAATTGTTCTACCATAAGACAAAAGTCTTTACTAACATATGATCATTCTGCAAAATCCTGACAAAATGTTCAGCATGAATTTGTGGTGACCAGCTTTGACATTCTTTTCTTTGTGTGCTGTCTCAGTTGATCTGTTATGCTGGTCATGTTAGCATCTGTTTTTTAAAAGTAAGACATACTGTGCAAGATTATCTCTTTATAGATTTTGAGACCAATAAATATGAATGGATATGTAAAAAAATGTATTGCTATGGAGTTTTAGCTTCAAAAATGAGCAATATTTGTTATAAGCAGGAAATGAACTCATTGTTAAATACATTAATGTAAAAAGACTTCCAAATTTTTAAGCTAAAAGAATTTAAACCAAACGTTTGGCTAATGCCTGCCCTGTGATAAATCTGTCATTCACCCTGGAATTTTGCAATTCCATGGAATTTTTGAGTCTGCAAATGGGACCTCATTTGGACAGATACTTTCAAAGGTTTGCCAGAAAACAAACAGGAAGCAAGTCTGAAAATAATTTGGAAAAGTCAAAAGAAACTCTTTTTTGCAAGGATGTGACTCTGAGGCAGCAATTCTCTGCACAGTGAAGTACTCACAAGGGGTTTTGTTTAAAGAAGTAGGTGATAACTGTGAAATGGATCTCAACACCTTCAGGGCACCTTACAACCACCAGGCTTCTCCAGCTCTCATCACCCTCCCTCATCCTGTAAAGTGAAGAGTTGTATATGTTGCAAGCGAATACTTGATCGTTGCAAAGACAAAATGTTCTGCTTCTCAGCACATTTTAATCCACAGCTGGTGCACAGATTGGCAGCGAGTATATGTTAGTTTTAGCTGTGAATTTTTTCAAGTTGAGGTTGCCTATATTTAGCTCTCTGGAGTTTAGGATTGCAGAAAGTGAATGTTTGAATGAGAAAAATATTGATAGGAGGAAAATACTGTTTAATAGATGTGTTGATTCTGACCACCCTAATATATATATGCTCATGTTGGATGAGCATATGTGATAGAAGAGACAAAACTGTGGCGTTACTGGGAATGAACATTTATCCACTTTCCATACACTAGAAATAAACTACTTGTGTAACTTGATGCCAAGGAATACTTGATTTCTTCGGAGGAAATAATGCTTGTGGGGATTTGTTTTGGAAAATTAAGCATTATCTTTTGGATACAGAGACACTAATATACAACCTCACACATACTTTAAGGGTTTGTATTAAAAATTCAACTAACTTCAAAAGTAATTATTTTATTCTTAACTCAGACTACTTTGAGGACTGGTATCTTTGTCCATCCAGGAGAAAATTATGTTGGCATATTTTATTTCTGTTTGAATTCATTTGTAGTCCATTCAGCATACATTTACTGAACATTCAAGTGCCAGGCAAAGTGGCAAGCATTAAAGATGCTTAGATCTGACTCGTGAACTCCTCCAAGGCCACCGAAGTAGAAACGGGCCTTTCCAATTCTCCTTGTATGTCTTACAAAACTAGATGATGAGACTTTTTTTTTTTTTTTTTTTTTTTTTTTTTTTGCTTAAGGTACTGCATACCTTAATAGCAAGATATGGAGAAATCAAACTGGAACTGAGGTGGAATCTTTCTCTCTGATAGCTACCTTCTTACTGCTGAAATATGCCTTGAAAGCTTCAAGAGAGGAAAGAGCAACGATCAGCTTACCATAGCTGTGAACCCTGTGAACTATGATGCCAGACTATAAGTCATGGTGTAGTGACTTGGATAGTGGTGGCAGGATTATTATGGTAGGAACCAGGTACTTTAGGGTTGGATTTCATGACTGCTTCACAGGAGGATAGTCACCAGTCACCAGTGAAACCAAGCAAAACTCCTTGACTTGAGAGTCCATACCTCTACAGGGGAGGTCGCTACTGTTGTTTAGCTAAATGGCAGTGTTATTAGACTACTCTCAACATTTATCAGAGAAACTTCTTTTTTCGGTGAATGTAGACACTCCTGATTGTCCAAGGTGCTGAGAATAACTGATTGTTTAGTTAGTACTCATACGCAGAACCATTGTAACATTTTCTGGGGACATGGAAGAAGAGGTGGCATGTCTTAGTTTAATTTCTTGTTCATATGTTTGTACTAGTCAGGGTCTCCAAAAGAACATAGTTGATTATATGTGTGTGGGGGGGTTGTGTGTATGTGTGTGTGTGTGTGTGTGTGTGTGTGTGTGTGGTCCAATAATGACAGCCCAAAACAGGAAGAATAATGCAGAATAACAAGTTGTTTATCCTTCTATGATACTAAAAGTCTCATCAGTCCCAGTGTGATGCTGGAACTCCTAGAGGATCCTTGGAGACCTACTGATCTTCATTTTAATATTGGAATCCAATATAGTTCATAGTTAAGTTAATTCTCATACCAAGGAAGGAATACCTCAGCAACAGGAAGGATGAATTTTTCTGTCCAGGTGAAGGTAAATAAGCATTGCAAAGTTTACTTTTTCTGTGCTCTTTTAGGTAGGCTTGTAAGATTTAAAGTGATCTTCCAGCTTCACATAGGCTCTGCCAGTGCCTGAAAAATACAGAAGTGGATGCTCACAGCCATCAGTTGGACAAAGTACAGGGTCCCCAATGAAGGAGCTAGAGAAAGTACTCAAGGAGCTGAAGGGGTTTGCAGCCCCATAGGAAGAACTACAATATAAACTAACCAGTACCCCCCCCCCAGAGCTCCCTGGGACTAAAGCACCAACCAAAGAGTACACATGGTAGGACTCATGGATCTAGCTCCATATGTAGCAGAGGATGGCCTAGTTGGTCATCAATGGAAGGAGAGGCCCTTGGTCCTGTGAAGGTTCTATGCCCCAGTATAGGGGAATTCCAGGGCCAGGAAGTGGGAATGGCTGGGTTGGTGAGCAGGAGGGGGAGGGGATGGGGGTTTTCAGAAGGGAAACCAGGAAAAGGGATAACATTTGAAATGTAAATAAAGAAAATATCTAATAAAAAAGTGGAAAAGGAAAAAGAAAAAATACCCAATAAATGTGCACAATATCTTGGGTTTTGGTTGATTCTAGATATAGTAAGAGTGATAAAAAAAAAAGTACTCTGACCAAACACAAGTGATAAAGGGTTATTTCAGATCATACTCCAAGTTAAAATCTACCAAAGTAGGAAGAAGCTTGAAGAAGCATCCTCAAGTGGGAACGGAGGGCAAAGTATGCATCCATGATAGGAATTATGTCTTTTTTCACTCTCATGAAGTCTAGGATATAGGTTTAGAGTTTTCAAAACCTACTTTAATAAAGGTTGGAAAACAATTCAATCCCTCCCCTTCTAGCCAACCACCCAGTGGTAGGGGATAAAAGATGGTAAACAGGACAAGGGGATACGGACCTATTTAGAAATAATTCTTTGGGAGCAATTCCAGTGTCCATTTGTCAGGATACCAGCATCCAGTTCAGTAGTATCAGGATATCAACAATCAGTTTAAAAGTGTCACCATACATGAATCAGCACTGGAAGCAGCAGAAACCTCCAGGCCTCTGCTGAACTAACATGAAAGCCAGGAGCTCTCTGCTGTGCCTCTCTCAGTGAAGTGAAGATCAGCAAAGATGTAAAACTAACAAAAGGCTGTATAGCTAGCTATTCAAGTGACCCATCACTGTCCATTGAGTCCTGATTATACTCTCTCCAAACATCACATGTCCTTCCGGGGGTCTTGCCTCAGGAAAGCACAGTATGTGTCTGACTCAGCAAAACACCATGTAAGTACATCAGATAATACAACTAGAAACTTCCATATCCTCTTTTTTTGTCTAAAAATTGAATTTACACTAACATTAACAATCTACATATAATAACGTAATTATGAGAACCATAAAAGTAGAACTTTAAATCATATTTTAAATGAATAACTTATGTACAATGTAGTTTAACAAAAAACCCATTAAATTTCTATTAATGTACAATAACCCAAATAAAACAACATTAAATTCCTATCAGTATACAACAAGTCACACAAAATAACCTTAAATTTCTGTCAAGATATAATAAAAATGAAACACCCTTATATTCTTAATCAGTATACAATAAAAACAATACATCCTTAATTTTCTATCAATATACAATAATTTGAACCTAACACCCTAGATGAAAGCAATCATAACATATTAATCAACTAAAACAATCTAGCCCAACTTAAGGGCTGATTTTCCTATAATTGCTTCATGCAGAATTGTCGCAAAGAATTCTTGTTTGGGGCCCAAAGGAAAAAAAAATAATACATGGATAATCTAAAAAACAAAACAACAACAAAACTAGCCATGGCATTTGTTGCACAGTTGCTGTTTTAATCCAGTCTATGTGTGTCCAGTCTCTGTGTGATCAATAATTTAGGTTAGACATTTTGACATATATATAAAACCAAATATAGTAACCAAAACAGTCTGTGAGAGTAAATTACTAGGACTTATTTGGTTTTAAACTGAGGTATATGGACTATTCAATACCTTGTTTATTTTGTCTGATTTATAACCTGCCATCCCCATCTTGTTGGCATCTGTATAAATGTTGATTTCAATTGATCCCTATGGATCTGTTCATTCTGTGGTTGAATTTTTGTTGATTGATTTTATAACACATATTACTAAGTGAATCTCTTCTATGTATTTTTTTTCTGAAGCAATCTGTAGCTCCCAACATGGCAAAATTGTTTGTGTTACCTTAAACATATTCTCTAAAACATCTTGGTTAGCATCAGCCAAAAGAATGGCATCCATATAATAATAAATAATAGATTGAATAAAATTTTTAAGAATTATTTCTAATGGTTGTTGCACAAAATGCTGACATAAAGTTGGATTATTTAACATTCCATGTGGAAGTACTTTCCGGTAGTGTCTCTTTAGAGGATGACTTATTCAGAATATATACAGCAAAAGCAAGCTTTTGTCTATTCTGATAATTCAAGAGTATTGTGAAAAACCAATCTTTCAACTCAATTATTACTATGGGCCATGATATTTGTAACAGAGATGGTAAAGTAAGTTCAAGCTACAAAGTACCCATTGGTTGAGTTGCTTTGTTAACTGATTTTAAGTCTATTATCATTCTCCATTTTCCTAATTTCTTTTTTACAAAAAACACAGGGCAATTTCATGGCATGGTAGACTCTTCTATATGTTGTACCTCTGCTCCTTTACCAGTTGTTCAAATGTCTGCAGTTTCCTTTCGTTTTGGGCCACTGGTCTTACCATACAGGATAATTTGATAAAAACTTATAGACAAGGATATTGGTATATCAGCAGTGGCCCTTTTTAATCCCTGTGATGCCCCCTTTTTGAATTGTGGGCACAGCTTGTGATTTTTCTCGATCAACTGTATCAATACCTACCCCAGGAATATCTTCCATATCACACATAATTTCATCATTTGCCATCTGTGGAATTGCAGGAATATTAATTTGCATATCCCAATTTTGTAAAAGATCCCTTCCCCATAAATTTATGAGCATGTTAGCTGCATAAAGTTTTGACTTCCCTGTTTCCCCTTTTATTTCCACACAGGTAATCCATCATATACTTTATCTTATTCCTGATGATTTACCAAATCCTATAAACTGGGTGTAAACCTCCTGAAGTGGCCAATCAGGATTCCAAGATTTTTGGGAAAGTATACTAACATCAGCTCCTGTATCTACCAAAACTTCTATGTCAAAATCAGTCATTTGCAACATTTATTTGGGTCTCCAACCATAAACCACTGTTTGCCAGTATACATATTTTCCAGTACTCCCCCAAATCCCTGCTCTGTATTCTCTACTGGAGTGACTTTTCCTTTAAAGTAAGAAAACAACAATTCAACAATTCTATCCCCTGAATGAATTTAAATCTCTTTTCTCACATATGCCATGATTCTAATTTCTACCTTGCTATTCCCATTTAATATGATCCATGGATAATAAATCCTTGAGAAGTTAACTCATTCTTCCCAAGATTATTCTCATTGTCCCTGAGGGTAAATGACCATACAACCTAGTGGTTAACATGCAATATTCAATTTGGGGGATAGGGTAAGGAGTATGTCTGTGGCCCTATCCTAAGCTACACTCCCTTCTGCAGCATGCATAATATCAAAAATACTTATTATTCTTAAAATTTTGCCTGCTTAGTATCTTCTATTTGACCAAAGGAAGATGGATTATATTTTTTATTGCAGGGTCATTGTGGGGCATTCAGCTATGCACAGACAAGCTGGTCTCCAGTTGAGCTGAGGTCTGAACCCCGGAAGGGTGATAATTTACCTACATGACATGGTAGGCATTCCCTCATGCTCCTGGAACTCTGGCTCCTGCCCAAGTTACCACCCCCACAAGAGAAGCATGGCTAGAAATCATGTAGTCCATGTCTCAAGCTTCTGACCTTCAGGCTAAACTCCTCCCCAGTTACCTAGCAACAGTAAAGACCATTAAAAGGGGCTGTTAGGCCCTTCCTAACCTCTGTCTTACTTCTCACTCTCAGCCTCTCACTCCTCTCTCTTTTCTCTTTGTCTTCTCCTCTCTCCTCTCCTCTTACTCTTACTTTCTTTCTCTCTAGCCTTTATTCTCTCTCTCTCTCTCTCTCTCTCTCTCTCTCTCTCTCTCTCTCTCTCTCTCCCTAACTTTCTATAATAAAGTTCTAAAACCATAGACAGTCTCTGCTCATCAAGATCTTCTGCGCTCACTCTCACTGGTGTTGGAACCTCTCTTCTCTCTTCCCTCTCTCCTATAACCCCAGAGCTTTAGAGAGTAGCCCTGCGGCTCCCAGGTTGGGCTGCCCCTTGTACACTCCCGGAAGAGTGGTTCAGAGGCTTGGATGCCCACCCAGGGCTGAGTGGAAAGCTCTCCCGTGCCTGCCTGTCCAGAGCATAGGTGGAACTTTGGCGGGGTATGGGTCTTTCCTCGAGGCCTCTCTTCCCCACGGCTCTGTTTTAGTTCCTACAGGTTATGAATTGACAGGCACCTCTGTTCATTCCCCCATAGCAAGATGTTACCTTGTATATCCCTCTTAGACTGACAATCTTTTCACCAATGTTTGCTTTATTCACAGCAGCTACAATATCCAGGAAACCTTTGTGGTTGAGAACAGCCAGAACCTTATTCTTCCCTTCTGTGAACACCATATTCTCTAGAGTTAATGTAGCTGACATTTTGAGTTCTGAATCTTCTAGCCTTATGATTTCATTAGAAATGGCTAAATTCACAATAATTAAAGCATCAGGCATTTAGATTGACTTCTATGACTTGTAGCTATGGCTTCCTGTATGATATTAGCCTGATGCACCAATAAAACAATACCAGTTGTTTCCCTTGTCCATTTGTCTATTGGGGCTCCTTGTGCTTTCAATAGTCTTGTTGCCTTCTTACATTCAGTATTCACATTTTCAAAGCCCAAATTTCTATCAATGACTGTCTAGTTTCAGGGTCTGAAATGGCTCCATTTACAGCTGAACCCAATCTCTGTAAGAATTGGTGAATACTTCTGCAGGTCCTTCATAAATTAGGTAGATTTTCTCTGCCTCCTCAATCAAATCCTAGGCGCTTAAAACAACTACATGACATTGTTCAATTACACCATCATCAGATTGGATTTGTTCTCATAAATCATCATAATGCCTTTCATGAAGCAGTTGTTGTTTTGTAAGATTTATCTACCTCTCTATATTCTGTTTTTCTACTTTTGTGGCTTCATGACTACACCACAATAACAATTGTAATTGTTTTTCAGCTTCTAGAACAGCTGATTCTAATGCCTTCTAGTCATGGGGCATAACACTATTCCACATAACACAGTATTTGACATTTCTTTAACAAATTGAAAGTGCAAATCATACAACAACATAGGCAATAAAATTTTGCAGTTTTATCAGATGCCAATTCATTATAGGCAGTACCACCATCATTAGCCGGCATATGCTAAAAAAAGATTAGGAAGGCTGAAGCTGCCTGTGTAGGCCCAAGCAAATCCTCTGGTGTTGTACTTGACTGAAGACTACTCCATTGTACCCTGTACTATCTCTTTCTAGCCGCTAGTGTCACAAAGGTACTCTGGGCATCTGGCAGTGAATGCACATGGTGCAGGGTAAGACAGTTTACCTTCCAGACTATTTTGCTTCCCCTTTTCATCATGAGGTACATTACAGGTATCAGACATCAAACATGACCTTTGTATTCTCCTCCCACTGGCTCATTTTGTTGCTGAAGTACTTCTGCCTCTATCTGCAAACTCTCTAATAGATCTACTAATTAATTAATTATTAATAGATCTATTAATAGATCTCTTAAATGACTATATATGAAAAACATGAAACACAACCAAAAATATCTCCCTTCAGGTACTAGGTAAGAGACCACCAAGTGGCTGTAGCTGCTATTTTGCCAACCGCCTTTAAGAACTTGTTAATCCCTTATAACCTGACTTTTTCTCTACCATGTTTGAAACAGAGTTAGTCACTATGTCTACCTCAGGTTGGGTACCATCTGTAAGCATATATCTTTGAAAACCTACTTTAATAACTTTTCTGCTCCAAATGTGGTAGAGGAAAAGTCAAGTTCTGAGGGGTTAGAAATGTAAAATCTACTTTAATAAGGATTCTCAATCTGGTATAGCTGTCCAATGAGAGGCTGTGCCAGAGCCTGACCAGCACAGATGTGGATACATGCAGCCAATCATTGGACTAAGCATGGGGACCCCAATCGAGTAGTTAGGAGAAGGACTGAAAGAACTGAGGGCTTAGCAACTCCACAGGAAAATCAACAAGTTCAACCAACTAGACCTTCCAAAGTTCTCAGGGACTAAACTACCAACCAGGTTCTGCAGGATAGTCACAAACTTGTGGTCATACTTATAATTCTGATTAAAATCAGCAGTCACACCTGAACTCGTAGAAATTAGAAGGCCTGTGTAGATTCAAACCAAACAACATGCTGATGCTAAGATGTGGAACTGGACACAAACTTCCACCTCTATCCAAGAAGCCTTTTGCAATTGATATCTTTCAGAAAATAGAAACTCGATGTTGAGTGCTGAAGTATCACCAAGCATATCAAATCCACACCAGGGCAGACCATATGGCCAGGCCGAGTTGGCCAATACACAATGACCCCATTTTGTAGCCTTTTGTTTAATTCTTTATTGTTTGGTTATGTTTTATTATATTGGATATTTGGATCAAAAACTCGGGACAACACATATTGGCAAGATGTGGAGAAAGAGAAACATTACTCCATTGCTGGTGGGATTACAAACTGTTATAACAAATCTGGAAACCAATGTGGAGGTTCATCAGAAATTTGGAAATAGATCTACCTCAAAACCCAGCTATACAACTCTAGGGAATATACCCAAAAGTTGACCCACCATGCCACAGGGCACTTGTTCCACTATGTTCACAGCGACCTTATTTGTAATAGCCAGAAGCTAGAAACAACCTATATGTCCCATGACAGAAGAATGGATACAGAAAATGTGGTTCATTTACACAATGTAACAATAATCAGCTATTAAGAATGAGGACATCCTGAGTTTTGTAGGCAAATGAATGGAACTAGAAAATACCATCCTCAGTGAGGTAACTAGACCCAAAAGGACATGCATAGTATGTACTCACTAATAAACAGATTTTAGCCTAAAAGGTACAGAATACCCAGGATACAATCCACAGAACTCAAGAAGGTTAACAAGCTGAAGGACCCAAGTGAGGATCCCTCATTCCCATTGGTATGGAGAAGAAAGCAATCACAGGAGTGGGGGAAGGAATGAGGGACATGGGTGGGAAGGGGAACAAGGAGGGGAAGAGAGGATCATGATCTGGTTCTGGGTGGGGGAAAAAACTGAAGCCCTGAGGGGCAGCAGAAATAATGAAAACAGGTAAACTCAAGAGGTAGGATGTGGGGGGACCCTCTAGAATGTATCAGAGTCTTGGGAGGTGATAGCCTCTCAGGACTAAAAGGGAAGGTCCTTAGATGACATACCCTACAGTGGGGAGAGGGAACTTTTAGATCCCACCTGCAGTAGAAGACAGGGCATCAATTGGAAGGATGGGGTTGCCATCTCACAGTCAAGAACTCTGACCCATAATTGTTCCTGTATGAAAGAATTTCAGGGACAAAAATGAAGAAGAGCTAGAGGGAAAAGATGTCCAGTGGCAGGCCCAAATTGGTATGCAGTTCAAGGGGAGGCCCCAAGACCTGACACTATTACTTATGCTATAGTGTGCTCTTAAAAAGGGACCTATCAAGACTGCCCTCTGAAAGACCCAAGTCAGATACAGATATTTATACCCAGTCAATGGACAGAAGCTGGTGACCCTGTGGTTGAATTGGGGAAAAGCTAAAGAATCTGAGGAGGAGGAAGGTCCCACGGAAAAACCAGCAGTCTCAACTAACCTGGACCACCAAGGTTTCTCAGACACTGAGCTACCAATCAGGAACCATACACCAGCTGATATGAGGCCACCAGCATATATACAGCATAGGATTCCCGGGTCTGGATCAGTCAGAGAAGATGCACCTAACCCTCAAATGACTTGAGGCCCCAGGGAGTGGGGAGATCTGGTGGGATGGGGATGGGGTCATCCTCTTGAAGACATGGGTGGGGGCTGGGGGAGGGTTGGAAAGGAGGTATGGGATGTGGAAAAGTCAGAGGGTAGACTGGGAGGGAAATAAAGTCTGGACTGAACTAAAAGATTAAAGAATAAAACCAACCAACTAAACAACCAAACAACAACAACAACAACAACAACAAATAAAAGATAATGAATATACCTGCTAGAGAAAAGGCAGAGGTCCCATGTCTTCAATGATTTGACTTGACTGCTACGTCAGCTTGTATATGATTTCTCTGGTTTTCTTTCTGAAATGCTCACTACGACATGGACACCAAAATTTCCTAGTTCTTTCTCTTGTGTTACAAATGCTAGAACTTCAGTGCCCTTTTTTTTTGTCCATGTGATTTACCTAAGCACCTTGTTCATTCTGTAGTATGTATTGCTAACAGGCTACTAAAATATTGATCTACAATTTTTCACCTTTGCCTTAAATCATACACATACATTCATCAGTGTACTTGAAAAATCCAAATCAATATCTGAAAGGAATTTTAAACATAATTCTTCCTGGTTTTAAACATTGATTTTGAATGTCTCAAGTCATTGGCCAATGATTTCCAAGTATTTGCTAACAAAGGCATATTCTTGCATACAAATGTTTCTGAAAGATCACTAAGGCTTCCAAGAAATCTCCCAAAGCCTATAAACATCCAGCAAAGAAGCAGGATACAAATTAACACAAAGAATTTAGGTGTCCTCCAATATTCAAATGACAAGCACACCAAGAAAAAAATAAGGGAAATAATAATAGGAATTAACAATAATTTTAAAAATACCTTGGGATAAATATAATAAATGAAGGAAAACGCTTGAACAATAAATCTTTAAGATACTGAAAAAATAAATACTGAAGAAGAGATGAGAACATAGAAATACCTGCCATGATCATGGAATGGTAGGATTAACATTATGAAAATTGTCATACTATCAATAGTGATTGATTCAGTATCGATAATAATGGGTTCAACGTAGTCCCCATCAAACAAAATTTCTAGAGTTATCACCAGCATAACCAATTATATTACAGAGGTATAGTGATAGCTCATCATTACACTAGCATAAATACAAATACATTAGCCAGTGAGTAAAATTGAAATCCACATATAATCCAAAAATCCTGTAATCACTTGAATTTTGACAAAGAGCTTAATAATATATATTAGAGAAAATACATTCAATTGGTGCTGATCAAACTTGATAGCTATATGTAGAAGAATAAAGTGCAGTTCTTATCTCTCATCTTGCATAAAACTAGAGCCTAAATGAATCAGTTACCTCAACACGAGTTGTGATATCTTGAACCTGATAGAGCAGACATATGGAATAGGTTTAAACTCACTGCACAGGAAAAGACTTTTTTGGACCCAGTAGCAAAGTTATTAATCCCAATTAATGCAGAGCACCTCATTAAACTATAAATATTCTGTACATAAATACATGCTATTATTTTGGTGAAGATGCAACCTACTGTATAGAAAAAAATATGTGCTATTTATCTGGCAGAAAGTAAGTATCTAGAATATACAAGTAACTAAAAATAAAACTAAATACCAAGAAAACAACAAAAATCCAATTAAATGGTACATAAAACTAAATAGAAAATTCATAGAAATAAAAGGCCTATGAAATAATTTAAAATATGGTCAATACCCATAATTATCAAAAACTATAAATTAAAATTAATTAGACATTTCATCTTACCCCAATTAGAATTGCCAAGTTCCAAAAATCAAATGACTACAAGCATTTGATGAAGGAAGGAAAATTTTTTTTTTCACTTCTGGTGAAAACACAAAATTTAACAGTCACTTTTGATATCAATGTGGAACTTTCTCAGAAAAATCTAAAAATAAAGGTACTGCAAAATACAGCTATATAATTTTTTGGCATATACCCCCACCTCCAAACTTTATATCCTACTACTATATAAATATTTACTCATCTGTTTCCAGTGTTGATATCTTCACAATAACTAGGATGCATATCAACTGCTAAATGGATAATGAAAATGTAAAAACAGTAGAATATTATTTAGCTGTTAAGACAAATAAAATCTGCCTGTAAATACGTAGAGCTAGAAACAATCATTTCGAGTGAGATAACCCAGACCCACAAAGACAAATGTTGCATGTTTTCTCTAATTTGTTTGTGTTAGTTTTCAACTCCCAGTGATGTGTGTTCCATTGGAAATACCCTTTGAGATAAAAACATTAGACAGGATCCAATGAGAAAGGACTTGAGAAGAGGGGGAATATACAGGGTTAAGTATAACAATAAAACAAGAAGCATTAAATTTGTCTAGAGGACAGGCTAGATAGGTTATATAGATGGATAACTAATGCTGAAGCTATTATGAAAAATGTCATGTGAAAAATTACTGCTGTAGAAGCTTTCTAAAATACATACATACACAAACACAAAAGGAGTCTACTTGTAGTTATCCTATGTGGGGAAACAACTCTCCTGCTAGACAGCACAGAATAACAAAACTCTAGACCTCTAGACCCTAATTCCAGAAATGGGATGCACCTTCTGGAGTTGTTGACAAGTTAGGACCCAGGGACCATAAATATTACAGGTTATTGCCAATGTTTTTGTTGTTGTTGTTGTTGTTATTCTGGAAATTGATGTTAGGAACCTATTTCTGAAGACATAGTAACCATGAGTAATAGAACATAGAGAAATCAAGGTATTACTCACATGGAACTTTGATCCCTCTTGGTTAGCTTTCAGAATGTTAGAAGGTATTACGATTACTACTGGAGGAGAAAACTAGTCATATTCTTATGTAGCTGTGAATCGTGAGAGCTATAACAATGATCAACACGGTAAGATATGTCTATGGTTGTAATAGTGGAATAAATATCATGGAAGTAATCCACATCTTTTGATTGAATTTAAGGCCCATTCCACAGAATGGAATTCATACATGGTACAGTTATAGGGGAAAATAATTTCTGTCTAGATTGATCATTGAACCTAGGAACTAAAACTACTACCATCACTCTCCTAATGTGATATAATTTTAAACAATTTCATAACAACTTCTTATTATTTGTACCCAACATATTCATCAAACCTCATCCAAAAATTTCCTTTTGCAGAAGGTGGCAACTAGCAAATGAGATACAATAGAATATTTACCCCTAAAGGAGACATCGGTGTCATCCTCCTTTAAGGGCTGGGTATCATTGCAAAAGAGGGGAAGGAAATAATTAAAATGAAGAGGAGCTAGATGACTATAAAAAATAAACAAAAATAAAAAAGAAAGCAAGTAACACGTTTCTGGATCTAGCTGCATAGTTATACATATTAAGTTCATAGCAGTTGAAAGAGCACATATAAGCTGGCGTGTGCCCTGAGCAGACCTTGGGCATTAGCTCCATACATAGTCCCACAATATACAGAAGATCAACTACCAGGAACTCTAACATGCTCAGGATCATAGATGAGGAGGCCACAACATCTGCCCCAACACCCCAACACCCCAACACCCCAACACCCCAACACCCCAACACCCCAACACCCAACACCAGGAATAAAGGGACCAGTAGGATCCAGGAAGGCAAAACCCTGACTGACCAGTGGCACAGCTTCTTTCCTGTCTGAGCGGGTGCCTTGAGCAGACCTTGGGCACTAGCTCTGCACCCAGTCCCACAACATCCAGAAGAAGCTCCACTCCAAGGCATTCTAACATGCCCAGGATCATAGGATCCTTGGTCACAACAGGATTTCAAGACCCCATAGGGAGCTTGATTCCCAGGAGCTCTGACACACCCAGGATCTCAGGATCCCAGGATTGCACAATTAAAGGATCACAGAGACAGCTGGACTCTGAGGAGTCTGACACAACCAGGATCACGGGAGGGAAAGGCTCCGGTCAGAGACAGCTAGGGCAGGTAGCACTAGCAATAACCAGATGGCCAGAGGCAAGCATAAGAACATAAGCAACTGAAACCAAGGTCATTTGTCATCATCGGAACCCAGTTCTGCCACCATAATAAGTCCTAAGAAACAAGCTGGAGTAGTTATTCTAGTATAGAATGCAATAGACTTTCAACCAAAAGTTATCAAAAAATTAAGGAAGGTCAATTCATACTCATCAATGTAAATACTTACCATGATGAACTCTCAATTTTGAACATCTATGATCCAAATGCATGGGCACCCACATTCATAAAATGAACTTTACTAAAGCTAAAAGCACACATTGCTCCTCAAACAGTGATGGTGGGAGACTTCCACACCCCACTCCCAGCAATGGACAGATCATGGAAACAGAAACTAAACAGAGACACAGGGAAAGTAATAGAAGTTATGAACCAAATGGATTTAACACATATCTATAGAAGATTTCATCCTAAATCAAAAGAATACACCTTCTCAGCACCTCATGGTACATTCTGCAAAACTGACCATATAATTGGTCACAAAACAGGTCTCAACAGATATCAGAAGATTGAAATAATCTCATGAATCCTATCAGATCACCAGAGACTAAGGCTGGTTTTCAATAACAACAAAAACAACAGAAAGCCTATATACACATGGAAGCTGAACAATGCTCATTTTGATGATAACTTGGTCAAGGAAGAAAGAAAGAACTTCAGACCAATTTCCCTTATGAGCATCGATGCAAAAGTACTCAATAAAATTCTCACATCCAAATCCAAGAAGACATCAAAAACAATCATTCAACATGATCAAGCAGACTTCATCCCAGGGATGCAGGAATAGATTAATATACGGAAATCCATAAACATAATTCACTGCACACACACACACACACACACACACACACACACACACACACACAAACCTCAAAGAAAAAAAAAACACATGATCATCTCATTACATGCTGAGAAAGCATTTTACAAAGTTCAATATCCCTTCATGCTAAAATTCTTGGAAAGATTAGGAATTCAAGGCCCAAACTAAACATAGTAAAATCAATATAAAGCAAACCAGTATCCAACATCAAACTAAATGGAGAGAAACTTGAAGTACTGGATTAAAATCAGGAACTAGACAAGGCTGCCCACTCTCTCCCTATCAATTCAATATAGTACTTGAAATTCTAGCTAGAGCAATTAGAAAACAAAAGGAAGGCATAGGAATACAAATTGGACAGAAAGAAATCAGAATATCACTATTTGCAGATGATATGATAGTATATATAAGTGACCCCAAAAATTCCACCAGGGAATTCCTAAACCTGATAAACAACTTCAGCAAAGTGGCAGGATATAAAATTAACTCAAATAAATCAGAAGCCTTCTTCTACTCAAAGGATAAACAGGCTGAGAAAGAAATTAAGGAAAAGACACCCTTCATAGTAGTCACAAATAATATAAAAATACCTTGGTGTGACTCTAAACAAGCAACAGAAAGATTTATGTGACAAGAACTTCAAGTCTCTGAAGAAAGAAATGAAGATTATCTCATAAGATGGAAAGATCTCTCATGTCCATGATTGCCAGGATTAATATAGTAAAACTGACCACTTTGCCAAATGCAATCTTCAGATTCAAAGTAATCGCATTCAAAATTCCAAATCAATTCTTCATAGAGTTAGAAAGAGCAATTTGGGGCTGGTGAGATGGCTCAGAGGGTAAGAGCACTGACTGCTCTTCCAAAGATCCTGAGTTCAAATCCCAGCAACCACATGATGGCTCACAACCATCCACAGTGAGATCTGATGCCGTCTTCTGGTGTGTCTGAAGACAGCTACAGTGTACTTACATATAACAATGAATAAATCTAAAACAAAACAAAACAAAACAAANAAACAACAAAGAAAAAAAAAAGAAAGAGCAATTTGAAAATTCACTTGGAATAACAAAAAATCCAGGATAGCAAAAACTATTTTCAACAATTAAAGAACTTCTGGGAGAATCACCATCTCTTAACTCAAACTGTACTACAGAGAAATTGTGATTAAAAACTGCATGGTATTGGTAAAATGACAGGCAGGTAGATCAAAGGAATAGAATTGAAGACCCAGAAATGAACCCACACACCTACGGTCACTTGATTTTTGACAAAGGAAGTAAAACCATCCAGAGGAAAAAAGCATTTTCAAAAAAGTTTTCTGGTTCAACAGACAGTTAGCATCCAGAAGGATGTAATTCAATCTATTTCTATCTCATTGTACAAAGCTCAAGTCCAAGTGGATCAAGGACCTCCACATAAAACTAGATACACTGAAACTAATATAATAGAAAGATAGGAAGAGCCTTGAGCACATGGTCACAGGGGAAATTTTCCTGAACAGAATACCAAAAGCATATGCTCTAAGATTAAGAATTGAAAAATGGGACCTCATAAAATTACAAAGGTTCTGAAAGGCAAAGGGCACTGTCAATAGGTCAAAACAGCAACCAATAGATTGGGAAAAGATCTTTACCAAGCCTACACCTGATAGAGGGCTATCAGATCCAATATATGGAAAGAACTCAAGAAGTTAGACTCCAGAGAACCAAATACCCCTATTAAAAATGGGGTACAGAGCTAAACAAAGAGTTCTCAACCAAGAGGGTAAGAAGCAACTAAAGAAATGTTCAACATCCTTAGTCATCAGGGAAATTCAAATCATAACAACCCTGAGATTCCACCTCACACTAGTCAAAATAGCTAAAATAAAAATCTCAGGTGACAACAGATGCTGGCAAGGATGTGGAGAAAGATGAACACACCTAATTGCTGGGGATATTGCAAGCAGGTACAACCACTCTGGAAATCAATTGGGCGGTTCCTCAGAAAACTGGACATAGTGCGACCTGAGGACTCAGCTGTACCACTCCTAGGCATATACCCAGAAGATGCTCCAACATGTAACAAGGACACATGATCCACTATGTTCATAGCAGCCTTATTTATAATAGCTAGGAGCTAGAAAGAATCCAGATACCCCTCAACAGAGGAATGGTTACAAAAAATGTGGTACATTTACACAGTGGAGTTCTACTCAGCTTTTAAAAATAATTCTTGGGCAAATGGAAGTATCTGGAGGATATCATCCTTAGTGAGGTAACCCAATCACAAAAGAAGTCACTAGATATGCACTCACCGATTAGCAGATATTAGCCCAGAAACTTAGAATACCCAAGATACATTTTGTAAAACACAAGAAAACCAAGAAGGATGACCATTGTGTGGATACTTCATTCCTCCTTAGAATAAGGAACAAAATACTCATGAAAGGATATAGATTCAGAGACAAAATTTAGAGCTAAGATGAAAGGATGGACTATTCAGAGACTACCCCACCAGGGGATCCATCCCATCATCAGCCACCAAACCCAGATACTATTGCACATGCCAGCAAGATTCTGCTGAAGGGACCCTGATATAGCAGCCTCTTGTGAGGCTATGCCAGTGNCTGGCAAACACAGAAGTGGATGCTCANAGNCAGCTANTNGATGGANCACAGGGNCCCCAATGGAGGAGCTAGAGAAAGTACCCAAGGAGCTGNAGGGGGCTGCAACCCTGTAGGTGGAACAACAATATGAACTAACCAGTACCCCCTGAGCTCGTGTCTCTAGCTGCATATGTAACAGAAGATGGCCTAATCGGCCATCATTGGGAAGAGAAGCCCCTTGGTCTTGCAAACTTTATATGACACGGCACAAGGGAAGGCCAGGGCCAAGTAGTGGGAGTGGGTTGGTAGGGGAGCAGGGTTAGGGGAGGGTATAGGGAACTTTTGGGATAGCATTTGAAATGTAAGTAAAGAAAATAATAATAATAATAAAAATATACACAATTTTTTAAAAAAAAGTAAAGAAAATCTTCATTAGTTAAAAAAAAATCAATTAATTCATAAAATTCTTAGGCAAATGGATGGAACTAGAAAATATCATCCTGAGTGAGGTAACTCAGTCACAAAATAACACACATATTATACATTGATAAGTGGTTATTAGCTTAGAAGCTCAGAGTACCCAAGATACAATTCACAAACTCCATGAAACTCAAGAAGAAGGAAGACAAATGAGTTGATACTTTGATCCTTCTTAGAAGGGGGAACAAAATACCCATGGAAGGAGTTACAGAAACAAAGTGTGGAGCAGAGACTGAAGGAATCTATAGACTGTCCCACCTGGGTATCCATCCCATATACAACCACCAAACCCAGACACTATTGTAGAAACCAACAAGAACTTGCTGACAGGGGCCTGATATGGCTTTCTTCTGTGAGGCTCTGCCATTGCCTGACAAATACAGAAGTAGATACCCACAGCCATCCATTGGATGGAGCACAGGGTCCCCAAAGAAGGAGAGAGAGAAAATACCTAAGGAGCTGAAGGGGTTTGCAGCCCCATAGGAGGAACAACAATATGAACTAACTAGTACCCCCAGTGCTCCATAGGACTAAACTACCAACCAAAGAAAACACATGGTGGGACTCATGGCTCTAGCTGCATATGTAGCAGAGGATGGCCTAGTCAGCCATCAATGGGAGGAAAGTGCCTTGGTCCTGTGAAGGTTCTGTGCCTAAGTATAGGGAAATGCCAGGGTCAGGAAACAGGAGTGGGTGTGTTGGTGATCAGGGGTGTGCGGGAGAGGATAGGGGATTTTTGGAGGGGTAACTAGGAACAGGAATAACATTTGAAATGGAAATAAGGAAAATATCTAATAAAAAATTCCAATGTAGACTAAGGAGATCTTTCACTCCAGTCTATGGAGCCATTGGCAATTAATAGCTTCTGGGATAGGGGGAGTCAATTCTCACTCAGAGTACATTCTCTAGTGTGTCGTTCATCTTCTTGTGCCGGCTTTATTGGCAAGATTATTTGAAAAAGCACAAAGTGGATTTAATGAGCTCTAAAAAATAATAAAAGATGACACAGTCGGATGTGTTGAAAAGGGATTAAAATATGGAGAAAAAATTAATATGTTCAAACATTGCATGAATCTCTAAAAGAAATCATACAATTTAGAAAGAGTGATTTTGATTTTGGAAACTAAGTACATCATTATCTTTTATAGCAATATACTTACACTTTTATTTTCCTAATGTTGAAAGCTGTTCTTCATTCTACTCTGTGGTCAGTAGTCTTACATTATTATTATATTTTTCTCCTGAGAGGAAAATAATATCACATATCTGTGTTAAGATGAACTCTTATTTTCAAAAAAATTTTTTTGTAATCTTCTTGAAATGAAAAGTACTGTCACTATTTCTGTTTCCTTTTTTAGTCAAGTATAATTTTGATATCTTTCTAATGACTCCTTGTTTTCTCTGGTCCCTCTCTCCAAGTTTTACCATCCCTCTGTTCTTCCTTTTCTCCTTTCTTGCTGAAAAAAGATCCTACATCTTTTCCTCCATTGTCTAACTTCTTCAGGTTCAAAGTTATTTTTAATTTGGGAAAGATGCAACATGTTTGGGAAGCCACAGAAGAGTGTTCTAAAAGAAAAAAAGCAGATCTCCCCCCCCACATGTCTACCACATATCAATGACCCCTTATAGGTGACTGAAAACCAAAAGCCAATAGTATGTGTGTGTCTTCAGCCTGGTTGAGTAATGGTACATACTCTGTCAGAGGAAAGCCGAGGAGAAAAATACAATCAACTATATGACTCAACCTCAGCAAACAATGAAGAAAGTTTGAAATTGAGCTCCCTTGCATGGAAAAAGGTATGGATTTCTAAATCCAAGTCTCACACAAGATTAAATTGGTCCTAAAGTATATTGCATGAGAAACTACAAACATCTATAATTTCAAATATTTTATATTTTGAAGATTTTTATATTAAATATATACTGATTTAATTGACATTAGGACTTTTTGTTAATTTTGTTTTGTTATTATTGGGGCTTGATTATAGTCACAACTTCAGTTTAGGAAATTTGCCTTCTGATTCAGTAAAATAGTTACAAAACTGAAGAGTACAAGAGGCATATCCTGGGTTGAAGACATAAATAAGTGGTTAAGAAAACTTGGTGCTCTTGTGCAGGACCCTAATTTGATTCCCAAGACCTATGTTAGGTATTTCACAAACATTTGTGATTTAGTTCCAAGGCTCTAACATCCTGTTCTGGTCTCCATTTTCAATGGCACACAAATAACATATATAAACACAGAGATAATAATAGTAGTTCTAAAAAGTTTGTCTGAAAAGAACTTAGAATTAAATGATTCATAGTTAGTTTTATTAACTTTTTATTAATATTTGCTACAGTCTATAGTTTTATATAAAAAACCATACCTAACATAAATGTGGTTCAAACAATTTTTGAAATGTTTATTTTTAACTTACTAATTGAAAGTGTCAAACATGTATACAATGTAGTTTGGATATAACAATATCTCATCATCTCACTCTAACTTCCCCAGACGCTCCTAGAATATTCCCCTATCAATTTCATGTTCTCTTTCTGTTGCTTTTTTCTTTTCTGTTTTGTAATTCACTAAGTCTAATTAGTCTTAGTGATTAGTAGTTAAAGCAAAATAACTTAAGTGTACTTTAAATGAGTTAATTATGAAATAATGGAGTACTTTTTTATGCTTTGTTATTTAATAATCTACCTTAAACTACATGTCCATCTCATGAAAACATACATTTTGATCTTGGACGCAAACTCGGTTGAGGGTCCCAAGGTCCCAAGGTCTCCATGCTATAGGCACCCTAGCGCACCCGGGATCTTGAGATCACTGGTGAATGGAACACAACATCTGTTCCAAAAATACCTGGAGGGTCTTGTGTCAGCAGTAACAGGGACAAAGGAAACCCACCCAACTAGCAGCTGGGGATCATTCCAGTCAGCACCAGCCCTGCACCATCTTGGGTGTAAACTTGGCAGGGCCCTAGCACACCCAGGATCTTGGGATCACTGCAGGAACAGGGACAAAGGAAACCCACCCAACCAGCAGCTGGGATTCCTTCTGGTGCCTCAAGCTCCTTGCCATCTTGGGCAGGATCTCAGCGGGTCCTAGCATACCCAGGATCTTGGGATCACTGAGACCAGTCTACTCAAGAGAGCACATGGGCAGCAGAAGCAACAGAGCTTCTTGGACAGGATCCCTTCATCCTCAGACAGGAGGCAGACCAGACCCAGACCCCTGGGCACCTTCCTTACCAGAGGAGAGTTGGCCTGAAGGGAGGGCTATGACCCAGGGACTCAGGAGGTGGATCTGAGCTCCAGACTTTTGTGCACCTTCCCTGCAAGAGGAGAGCTTACCTACAGAGTGCTCTGTCCACTGGAACTCCGGAGAGAGTTGGATACCCAGGAGTGCTGACAGAGGCTAAGAGAATCACAGGACAAACAAGCTCCAGCCAGAGATAGCTAGAACAGAGATTACAAGATGGCAAAAGGCAAACGAAGAATCTTACTAACAGAAACTAAGACCACTCAGCATCATCAGAACCCAGTACACCCACTACATAAACAGAACCCAACATTTTGCTGCGTACAGGAAACCACCTCAGAGACAAAGACACACACTTCCTTAGAGTAAAAGCCTGGAAAACAATTTTCCAAGCAAATGGTCTGAAGAAACAAGCAGAAGAAGCCATTCTAATATCAAATAAAATTGACTTCAACCCAAAGTTATCAAAAACGAGGAGGGGCACTTCATACTCAATGAGTTAAAATCTTCCAAGATGAACTCTCAATTCTGAATATCTATGCTCTTAATGCAAAGGCATCCACATTAAGTAAGGAAACTCTAGTAAAGCTCAAAAACACACATTGTACCTCATACAATAATAGAGGGAGACTTCAACACCCCACTCTCATCAATGGACAGATCCTAGAAACAGAAACTAAACAGAGACACATTGAAACTACAGAAATTATGAAAGATATGGATTTATCAGATGTCTACAACACATTTTATCCTAAAACAAAAGGATATATCTTCTTCTCAGCACCTCATGGTACCTTCTCAAAAACTGACCATATAATTGGTCATAAAACAGGCCTCAACAGATATAAAAATATTGAAAATTTCCCATGCATCCTATCAGATCACCATGGACTAAGGCTGTTCTTCAATAACAACATAAATAATAGAAAGCCAACATTCACATGGAAACTGAACAGCACTCTACTCAATGATAACTTGGTCAAGGAAGAAATAAAGAGATTAAAGACTTTTTAGAGTTTAATGAAAATGAAGCCACAACATACCCAAACTTATGGGACAGAATGAACGCATTCCTAGGAGGAAAATTCATAGTTCTGAGTGCTGCCAAAAAGAAACTAGAGAGCATGCACTAGCAGCCTGACAGCACACCTGAAAGCTCTAGAAAAAAAAAAAATGAAGCAAATTCACCCAAGAGGAGTAGACAGCAGGAAATAATCAAACTTAGGGCTGAAATCAACCAAGTGGAAACAAAAATAATTATTCAAAGAATCAACCAAACCAGGAGCTGGTTCTTTGAGAAAATCAACAAGATAGATAAACTCTTAGCCAGACTCACTAGAGGGCACAGGGACAGTATCCTAATTAACAAAATCAGATATGAAAAAGGAGACATAACAATAGAACCTGAAGAAATCCAAAACATCATCAGATCCTACTACAAAAGGCTGTACTCAACAAAACTGGAAATGCTCGATGAAATGGACAATTTCCCAGACAGATACCAGGTACAAAAATTAAATCAGGATCAGATTAACGAATTTAACAGTCCCATTTTCCCTAAAGAAATAGTAGTCATTAACAGTCTCCCAACCAAAAAAAGCCCAGGATCAGATGGGTTTAGTACAGAGTTCTATCAGACTTTCAAAGAAGACCTAATTCCAGCTCTCCTCAAACTATTCCACAAAATAGAAACAGAAGGTACTCTACCCAATTCATTCTATGAAGCCACAATTACTCTGATACCTAAACCACGCAAAGACACAACAAAGATAGAGAACTTCAGACCAATTTCCTTTATGGATATCGATGAAAATACTCAATAAAATCCTCGCAAACCGAATTCAAGAACACATCAAAATGATCATCCATCATAACCAAGTAGGCTTCATCCCAGGGATGGTTAAATATACAAAAATCCATCAATGTAATCCACTATGTAAACAAACTTTAAGACAAAAAACACATGATTATCTCGTTAGATACTGAGAAAGCATTTGACAAAATCCAACACCCATTTATGATAAAAGTCTTGGAAAGTTCATGAATTCAAGGCCCATACCTAAACATAATTTAAAAAGTAGCCAACATCAAAGTAAATGGAGAGAAGCTGAAAGCAATCCCACAAAAATCAGGGACTAGACAAGGCTGCCCACTTTCTCCCTACATATTCAATATAGTACTTGAAGTCCTAACCAGAGCAATTAGACAACAGAAGGTGATCAATGGGATACAAATTGGAAAGGAAGAAGTCAAAGTATCACTATTTGCAGATGATATGATAGTATACATAAGTGACCCTAAAAATTCCACCAAAGAATTCCTAAAACTGATAAACAGCCTCAGTGAAGTAGCTGGATATAAAATATACTCAAACAAATCAGTGGCCTTTCTCTACACTAAGGATAAACAGGATGAGAAAGAAATTAGGGAAACAACACCCTTCACAATAGTCACAAATAATATAAAACACCTTGGTGTGACTCTAACTAAGGAACTGAAAGATCTGTATGATGAGAACTTCAAGTATCTTAAGAAAGAAATTGAAGAAGATCTCAGAAGGTGGAAAGATCTCCCATGCTCATGGATTGGCAGGATTAATATAGTCAAAATGGCCATCCTGCCAAAAGCAATCTACAGATTCAATGCAATCCCCATCAAAATTCCAACTCAATTCTTCACAGAATTAGAAAGGGCAATTTGCAAATTCATCTGGAATAACAAAAAGCCTAGGATAGGAAAAATTATTCTCAACAATAAAAGAACCTCTGGTGGAATCACCATGCCTGACCTAAAGCTGTACTGCAGAGCAATTGTGATAAAAACTACATGGTACTTGTAGAGCAACAGACAGGTAGATCAATGGAATAGAATTGAAGACCCAGAAATGAACCCACACACCTAAGGTCACTTGATCTTTGACAAAGTAACTAAAACCATCCAGTGATAAATAGACAACATTTTCAACATTTTGTGCTTGTTCAATTGGCATTAACATGTAGAAGAATGCAAATTGATCCATTCTTATCTCCTTGTACTAAGATCAAGTCTAAGTGGATCATGGAACTCCATAAAACCTGAAACACTAAAACTTATAGAGGAGAAAGTGAGGAAAATCCTCCAAGATATGGCACAGGGGGAAAATTCCTGAACAGAACAGCAATGGCTTGTTCTGTAAGATAGAGAATTGATGAATGGGACCTCATACAAAAGCTGTCTCTTGTGAGGCTACTCCAGTGCCTGGCAAATACAGAAGTGGATGCTTTCATACTCATCTATTGGATGGAACACATGGCCCCCAATGGAGGAGCTAGAGAAAGTACACAAGTAGTTGAAAGGGTCTGCAACCATATAGGAGGAAAAACAATATGAACTAACCAGCAACCCCCAGAGCTTGTGTCTCTAGCTGAAGATGTAGCAGAAGATTGCCTAGTTGGCCATCATTGGAAGGAGAGGCCCTTGGTCTTGCAAAGATTATATGCCCCAGTAGAGAGGAATGCCAGGGCCAGGAAGCGGGAGTGGGTGGTTTGGGGAGCAAGGTAAGGGAGTGTATAGGGGACTTTCGGGATAGCATTTGAAATGTAAATGAAGAAAATATCTAATAAAAATTGTTCTAAAAAATAAAAAAAGAGAAAACATACATTTTAAGAAGAAACATTCAAACTAAAAGTCATATCTGAATTTCTGAGTTATAAAAATATAAACTCCATTGTATTTAAATCCCTGAAACTTCAAATTTATGAGACTTTATTTGTTACTTCATTCTCTCTACTTTAAGACTTCTCTAACTGTATTAAAATACTTCTATCCAGGCTTCCTTCTGTGCAGTGATAGGGACTGAGCTTTTCTTGTTTGTTTGTTTGTTTGTTTGTTTGTTTGTTTGTTTGTTTTTTGTTTTCTTTTGTTTTTTGTAGTTTTTTATGTTTTTTTTTTGGCTTGGTTATGTTTTTGATTTTTTTTTTAATTTTGTCTTGTTTTTTAATACATTGTTCATGCATTGGTGAAGTTTATCCTTTCTCTTGCAGTTGGTAGAGTAGCTCTCAACACCATGTTTTCTCAAGCTCTTCTCCATGCAGTTCAAATCTCAATAACAATGTGTTTCACATTAAACTTACTGGACTTTGCAGTGTTTGTAGGAGGGCTGTATTTGAGAGTTGCCTGAAGTAACCTCGTTACTTTCTAATATGAAAGCTAATACTTCCTAGATGCTTTTGTTGAATGGTCATTTTAAATGGTCATTTTAACATTTAATAACCTAGGGTTTAAAAGAAACTAAACCTTCACTCTTATGATACCATTATCTTCATTCTTCCAATGATGTATTTACAGCCAGACAATGTTTCTCTTCTTAAATGTTTTAATAATGAGATATTTATTAAATGTTTGTACTTTCTTGGAAGTAAGTGTAATTTCCTGATCTTGGAATCAAAATACATATGTTTTATAATTCAAACCATGTTAATATATACTAACTTACCCCCAAATAATAAAATTACTTTAAATCTGAGAGTGCTTGTTTAAAAATGAGGCAATCATAGAAAGTTACTAATAGGATTTTAATTTTTATATAACCTAAAGAAATAAATAGAGGATAAATCATGTAAGCACATTGCACTCTTAAAAGAACCTACTTATATATACATAATCAGACAATTACCAAAATCAAAATAATAAATATTAACAAAGTGTGGATTTTCAAAATAAAGATATAATAGATATAGAGAAAGTAAATATTACTATTATTTGACTTGTTTTTGTTTGTGATTTTTTTTTTTTTGAGACAAGATCTCGCTATGTAGTTCTGGCTGTCCACGGACTCACTATGTATACTACGCCAGACTCAAATTTAGACATCTGCTTGCAAAAATCTTATGGCCAGTAAAAAAAAAAAACTGAAAGGTTTTTGTGTTGTTTTGTTGTTATTGTTTTAATATGACATTTTCCTTCTGTTTTTCAGTGTAAACATGAATTGAGGTGATAAAAGATACCGTCTCTAGCACGAAGCTAATTCAGTTTTGCTTTAACTGTGAGAATTCGTGTATGCATTACCTTATTAGTCACCTCATAAATCACCTGGAACAGTCATCAACTTGTGAATTCTGTTGCTATCCCTATCATAACTGACTTTAGTGTATACACTAAAGTGGGAGCTTACATTTAATATGCTTGCAATGTCAAAGGTCTTTTTCTGTGGTATACTGCCACATGGAACATTTTAGGAAGATCGAGGGAGGTGTGGCATGTGAAAATACTTGCTAATTTTTAAGAAGTAATTCAATTGCTGATATCAATTTTATTTATTAGTACCTGGTGTGCTGGGCACTGATAAACTTTATTATCAGCATGATTTAAATTAACACTAGGAAATCCCAACTGACATTATGGGTTTATTATTTTAACCATCCAACCATGATTGCACACGTTAGAAATGAAGAAGCTGTTTTTATTCACTGGCAGGGATTCATTAATTTAGTGAAGGAAAAACAATTTAAGTCCAACATATTTTATTATTTGCTGTTCTCCAATGGAGACATTAATCTCTCTTTGGTCTTTATCCACAGTATATTTCAAATGGTATTATTTGATCTAGCTTATGTGATTATGGAAATATGCAATAATAATAAAGTTGTTTTATTGATAAGAGGGCTATAAGTCATTTTAACATCAACTGTGAGTGCTTTGGCTTATGTTTATAGCCCAGCTTCATGCTACTGCTCAGGCATCTAAGCGAGCACATTTCTTTACTGCACTCTCTTCATTCACTACTTTCCTTTGTTATTCTATTTGGTTGCCAGTCTTTCCCTTGCCAAGCACACACGTCCAGGGTGGACAATTAATTGCCTTACAATGTCAGATCCTGTTCTTTGTAATCAAAAGATGCTGTATCAACCAGAGTTATACTTGACGGATCATCCAAATAGATTAATAGACACTTTTTATGTCCATTATCTGAAGTAAGTTCAAATTGTGTGATGCAATTTTATGTTTATAGAAAACAAACAATGAAAAATAGCGGGAAAATCTTAACATTGAAATGCTTCACTATCACTTTTTCTTCTCCCTAGCACCACCCCTTCCCCTGGAAAACATACCAGCAATCTAGGAATTGCTTATTCTTTCAAAACTACCACGAATAGCCCTACTGCACGTGCAAAATGTGCCTACAGAAACCAACTGCAAACACTAAGAAGGTGATTGTGTCTGTGCTTTTTGTTTCTGTGAATCTCAGAAATCAAATAGGAATTGCACTCCATGTGGACTTTTGTAGCCATTAATTGGAGGGTCAGGTCTGAAGAAGTAAGACCTAGTGTAATTATGAATTTACAATTCTGGTACTACTTTAAGAACTCAGAAAAAGTTCCACAGGAACTTAGTCTGTGTTGAATTCTGTAGACACCATGATTTTGACTTCTCTCAAGTGGGTGTGTATCGCCCCCTTCTGGCTGTTGTTCACAGTGACGTTGACCACTGGATAGGAAAATCTTGGTGAGATTCTCACTCAGGGATTGGAATCCTTTTTACCACATAACATCAGAAGGAAGCTGGATATTCAACTTCCTAACAGTCAGAAGCTGTTTTTATTCACTGGCATGGACTCATTAATTTGACGAAGGAAAAGAGCTACTAACTGTTCAGACAACCCTATGTCTCTGTGTCCAGTGTGTTAGATAGCTCAACTTTTGAGGTCTCTTCTCGCTGTGAAAAGGGAGCGCAGCAAAGAGCGAGTCTTCAATGAAAGTAGCATGGCTTTGTGGATCTTTTTCCAGTAGAGATCTATCTAGTACAGAGCTGATAGTCAAGCTCTTGGTTTGGTTTCTTTTCCCTGTGAGACTATGTGGCCTTTCATTGTCCTTACCCTACTTTATTATGCCTTTCTTGGTGACACCATAAGGACATTTATGATGTAAAGAAAGAACATGGAACATTTTAAGTGAACTGTTTTCCCTAGTTGCTAAGTTCTTAAAGGTTAGAGAGCTGCGCAGGAAAGAAATCTAATTTAACACAACCAACAGAGCTTGAAGGCGGATGTTTTTAGAAAAGCAAAAATAATAATAATTAACTTTTGAACCAGGGCAAGAACTTTGTTTTTAGGAAAGCAGCAGAAGCAGCAGTACTACTAAAGTAAACAATAATAATAACTTAAAATAAATGGGTACCAACTTTCTCCACTGCTAGGGTGTAAAGTATATTATCAAAATTCTTATATAAAAAAGTTTTGAAAATACTTTTGTAATTGAAAAATGATATAGAATATGTTTGGAAAAAGGATGCAAATATATCAAAGTAACAACACAATTGTCATTTTCAGTTCTATCTTTTAGTGGTGAGGAAAGGTGGACTACATTATTTCCCTTTTGAAAATACAATGTGTTCTTTATATGAATAAGTGTATGAAAATAATTGTAATTACCCCATGATGATAACAAGAAGATATTGTCTCTTTTGTAAAGTCTAGTCATTCAATTTAAGTGATTATTTTTCATTTAATGTATCTGCTTTCTTCAGCAGTGATAAAATGTATTAGCTAATCATTATTCTGTCCTTCTACTTTGTAACTCTTTTGTTATTTTGTTACTTTGTTCCTTTTTAATTTCTCTTACTTTATTTCCCTACATTTTATTTTATGATATTTATTACACACCTCTTTTTGATACCAATTATAATCCTTATAACAAAATTATTTATGTATATGTTTCCATGTGAATACTATTTGAATTGTAGCTTCATATGGTTAAAATTCATCCACTATTTCATTATGAGTAAATTATATATGTCTGATGTCTTTAAAGAACAGAAAATGTTTTTTGAGTTTAATAAATTGAAAATATTATTTATTTATTTATTTATTTATTTATTTATTCTTTAATCTTTTTTTTTCAGTCTAGACTTATTCCCCCTCCTGGTCCACCCTCTGACTCTTTCACATTCTATACCTCACCTCACCTCTGCCCACACTGTCTCCAAGACAATGTCCCCACCCTCAACCTCCACCCCACCAAACCTCCCCATTCCTGGGGTCCTCAAGTATTTTGAGGGCTAGGTGCATCTTCTTTGACTGAGTACAGATCCAGCAGTCCTCTGCTGCATATGTGTTGGGGGCCTCATATCAGCTGGTGTATGGTGCCTGGTTGGTGGCTCAGTGTCTGAGACATCTCAGGGGTCCAGGCTAGTTGAAACTGCTGGTCTTCATATAAGGTCAACCTCCGCCTCAGATTCTTCCAGATTTTCTCTAATTCAACTAATTCACCAGCTTCTGTCCATTAGTTGAGTGCAAATATCTACATCTGAGACTTTCAGCTGCTTGTTGAGCCTTTCGGGGGGCAGTCATGATAGGACCCTGTTTGTAAGCACACCATAGCATCAATAATATTGCCAGAGCATTGGGGCCTCCCCTTGAACTGGATCCAAATTTGGGTCTGTCGCTGGACCTCCTTTTCCTCAGGGTCTTCTACATTTTTGTCCCTGCAGTCCTTTCAGACAGGGAGAATTATGAGTCAGAGTTTTTGACTGTGGGACAGGAACACCATCCCTCCACTTCTACTACAGTATTCTACTGCAGGTGGGCTCTACAAGTTCCCTCTCCCCACTGTAGGGCATTTCATCTAAGGACGCTCCCTTTGAGTCCTGAGACTCTGTCACCTCCAAAGTCTCTGATGCATCCCGGAGGGTCCCCCCACATCCTGCTTCCCAAGGTTGCCTGTTCCCATTGCTTCTGCTGGTCCTCAGGGCTTCAGTCAGGTTCCCCCACCCAATACCAGATCTTGTCCCCCTCTTCCCCTCCCTGTCCCCTATTCCTCCCAGGCTCCTCCCTCCCTCCCACACTCCTGTGATTGCTTTCTTCTGTCTCCCAAGTGGGATTGAGGCATCCTCACTTAGGCCCTTCAGTTGTTAACCTTCTTTAGTTCTGTGGATTATACCCTGGGTATTCTGTACTTTTTGGCTAAAATCCACTTTTCATGAGTACATACCATGCATGTCCTTTCGGATCTGAGTTATCCCACTCATGATGATATTTTCTAGTTCCATTCACTTGTCTGTAAAAGTCATGCTGCTCTCGTTCTTAATAGTTGAGTAGTATTCAATTGTATAAATGAACCACATTTTCTGTATCCATTATTCTTTTTTTTTAACCTCTTGGTTATTTCCAGCTTCTGGTTATCACAAATGAGGCTGCTATGAACATAATGGAATGTGTGCCCCTGTGGCATAGTGAAACACCTTTTGGGTATATGCTCAGGAGCGGTATAGCTGGGTTGTCAGGTAGATCTATTTCCAATTTTCTGAGGAATCTCCAGAATGATTTTCAGAGTAGTTATACCAGTTTGCAATCCCAGTAGCAGTGGAGGAGTGTGTTCCTTTTTCTCCACATCCTTGCCAACATGTGCTGTCACCTGAGGTTTTGATCTTAGTCATTCTAATTGGTGTAAAGTGGAATCTCAGGGTTTTTTTGATTAGCAATTCACTAATAACTAAGAACTTTGAACAATTCCTTAAGTGCTTCTGAGCCATTTGAGATTCCTCTGTTTGAATCTCAGTTTAGTTCTATACCCTATTCTTTGATAGGGTTGTTTGGTTTCTTAGTGGTTAGCTTAAGTTCTTTATTTTACATTTTTAAAAATCATCTTTAGTAATAGTCTTTTACTGTATGAAATAAACACAAAATTACAAATTAAATAATATGCATATTTATCTCTATTTGATTGGATTATACTTTCATTTAAATCCTTTTATTGAAACAATTGTATTTTTTGATGTATAACATATTATATGCATGAAAAAGAACATGTATCTTCAGATACTTGAAGTTCTTGTCAGATCTTTCGCTTGCTTGGTTAAAGTCACACCAAGATATTTTATATTTTTTGTGACTATTATGAAAGGTGTCATCTCCCTGATTTCTTTCTTAGCCTGTTTATCCTTTGAGTAGAGGAAGGCTACTGATTTATTTGAGTTAATTTTATATCCAGCCACTGTACTGGATGTTTATCTAGTTGCTTATCAGGTGTAGGTGTTCTCTGGTATAATTTTTGGGTTCACTTCATCTGAAATAGTGATATTGACCTCTTCCTCTCCAATTTGTGTCCTTTTGACATCCTTTTGTTGTCTACTTGCTAGTCAGCTCCAGTACTATATTGAACAGATAGGGAGTGGACAGTGTTGTCTAGTCCCTGATTTTATTGGGATTGCTTCAAGTTTCTCTTCACTTAGTTTTATCTTGGCTACTGGTTTGCTTTCCCTAAGTTTAGGTATGTGCCTTAAATTCCTATTCTTTTCAAGAATTTTAAAATAATAGGGTGTTTAATTTTGTCAAATGCTTTCTCATCATCTAATGAGATAACCATGTTTTTTTCTTTGAGTTTGTTTATATAATGGATTAATTTCATAGATTTCCGTATATTGAAACATCCATGTATCTCTGGGATGAAGCCTACTTCATTGTGGTGAATGATTGTTTTGATGTATTCTTGGATTCAGTTTGCAAGAATTTTATTGGGAATTTTTCTATCAATATTTGTAAGGGAAATTTGTCTGAAGTTCTCTTTCTTTGTTGGCTCTTGGTGTGGTTTAGGTATAAGCATAAAAAGAATATGGTAATGTTCCTTCTGTTTCTATTTTATGGAATAGTTTGAAAAGTATCGATATTAGGTCTTCTTTGAAGATCTTATCTAATTCTTCACTAAAACCATCTGGTCCTGACTTGTTTTTTTTAGTTGTTGTTGTTGTTGTTTTTGTTTTTGGTTTTTTAAAGTCTTTTAATGACTGCTTCTATTTTTTTTTTTTTTTTTTTAGGATTTATGAGACTGTTTAGATGGTTTATCTGATCCTGATTTAACTTTGGTACTTGGTATATGTCTAGAAAATTGTCCATTTCATCCAGATTTTCCAGTTTTGTTGAGTATAGACTTTTGTAGTAGGATCTGATGATATTTTTAATATTCTCGGTTTCCATTGTTAGGTCTCCCTTTTTATTTCTGATTTTATTAATTTGGATACTGTTTCTATGCCCTCTGGTTATTCTGGCTGAATGTTTATCTATCCTGTTTATTTTCTCAAAGAACCAGATCCTGGTTTTGTTGATTCTTTATGTAGTTGTATTTGTTTCTACTTGGTAGATTTTAGCCCTGAGTTTTATTATTTCCTGCTGTCTACTCCTCTTGGGTGGATTTGCTTCTTTTTGTTCTAGAGCTTTCAGATGTACTGTCAAGCTGCTAGAGTATGCTCTCTCCAGTTTCTTTTTGGAGACACTCAGAGCTATGAGTTTTCCTCTGAGCACTGCTTTCGTTGTGTCCCATAAGTTTGAATAAGTTTGGGTATGTTTTCATTAAATTCTTAAGCCTTTAATTTCTTCCTTTATTCCTTCTTTGATCAAGTTATCATTGAATAGAGAGTTGTTCAGATTCCATGTTTATGTGAGCTTTCTTTTACTTTTGTTGTTATTGAAGCCTTAGTCCATGGTGATCTGATAGGATGCAGGAGATTATTTCAACCTTCTTTGATTTGTTAAGGCCTGCTTTGTGACTGATTATATGGTCAATTTTGGAGAAGGTACCATCATGAGAAGAAGGTATAGTCTTTTGGTTTAGGTGAAATTTTATATAATATCTGTTAAATCCATTTGGTTCATAACTTTTGTTAGTTTCACTGTGTCTCTGTTTCATTTCTGTTTTCATGATCTGTCCATTGATGAGAGGGGGTGTTGAAATCTTCCATTAATATTGTGTGAGGTGCAATGTGTGTTTTGGGCTTTAGTAACATTTCCTTTATGAATGTGGGTGCCCTTGTATTTGGAGCATAAATGTTCAGAACTGACAGTTCTTCTTGGTAGATTTTTACTTTGATGAGTATGAAGTGTCCTTCCTTATCTTTTTTGAAAGCGGGTTTTTATTCAATATTAGAATGGATACTCCAGCTTGTTTCTTGGGACCATTTTCTTGGAAATTTGTTTTCCAACCTTTTACTCTGAGGTAGTATCTGTCTTTGTCACTGAGATGGGTTTCCTGTGTGCAGCAATAAGTTGTGTCCTGTTTATGTATCCAGTCTATTAGTCTGTGCCTTTTTAGTGGGGAGATGAGTCCATTGATATTAAGAGATATTAAGGAAAAGTGCTTGTTGTGTTTTGTTATTTTTGTTGTTAGAGGTCTAATTATGTTTATGTGAATATCTTCTTTTTGGTTTGTTAAAAGAAGATTACTTTCTTTTTCTTTTTTTTCATTTAAAATAAAATATGAATATATTTATTAGGATGCTCAATAATAAATATGTTACCACTTTCTTCATGTGAGGGAGAATACACCTGACCCATGCTGTGGGAAGAACAGGATAAGGGCTCCCAACATGGGCATCAAATGGTTCCACAAGACATCCCCATTTACCAAGGAGAGGATGTTTCCTGCTAGTATTGTCTCTGCTATAAGTTCCAGCAAATTGCCACGATCTCCACAGAATCCCTTTGAATTGATACTGCCCCAGATACAGGAGAATATCAGGCTACATACATCAAAAACACACAGGACATTAATAAATGGCACCCAGACATA
>NC_034592.1:34624760-34638009 GCF_900095145.1 Mus pahari | reverse complement strand
TACACTGTCCCTGGCTTAAGTTTCTTCTGGTTCTTCCTGTTGTTAAATGGTGACATTCTGCCTTTCACCTGTCCTAGCTATCATTTCATTTTTTTATGGTAGAAGAGAATGAAGAGATGGCGAAAAATAATCTTATTAAGACAAAAAATATGTAAAACGCAAATGTAGCACAATATAATAGTAATTGGCTGAAAATAGTACATGCTAACAGACAGGGTGGCAGTAGACAGGAAAGGGCAGAGGCCACAGCCTACACCAAGAGCCTTTCAATAGACTGCTGAATGGACTGGATCTGCTGCTTTAGTTGAGAGCCTTCTTTGATGGTAACATAACAGGCGATGACTGGCCTGGAGACGCCACAGGCACGTCCTAAAGCCTGCTTGGAGCGCACAAATACGTATGGGGCTTTCTTGTCTTCACACAGCAGAGGGAAATGCAGGATGATCTCCAAGGGCTCAGCATCTGATGCCATCACAATGAACTCAGAGATGCCTCTGTTGAGGGTTTTGGTGGCTTCATTGGCTCCTTTCTGAAGCTGCTTGTAGTTACATGACTGCTGAACAAGGTCCAGCAGCTTCTTGGTGAGGTGGGCATCTGGGAGGGGATAGGCCTTTGGATTCACATCAGCCTCTGTCATGGCTGCGGTGGAGACAACAACAGTCCACCTCAAGAGGGACTGAAACGGCACACAGGAAAAACTAGTGGAAATCACTTCAGAAACCTTTCTTTCTTTTTCTAGGGTGTAGTTTCCCTCCTTTTGTTGGAGTTTTCCATCTATTATCCTTTGTAGGGCTGGATTTGTGGACAGATATAGTGTAAATTTTTTTTTGTCACAGAATATCTTTATTTCTCCATCTATGGTAATTGAGAGTTTTGCTGGGAATAGTAGCCTGGGTTGGCATTTAGGCTACCATAGTGTCTGTCTGACATCTGCCCAGGATCTTCTGACTTTTAGAGTCTTTGTTGAGAAGTCTGGTGTAATTTTGACAGGTTTGTCTTTATATGCTACTTGACCTTTTTCCCATACTGCTTTTAATATTCTTTCTTTGTTCTGTGTATTTGATGTTTTAATTATTATGTGACAAAAAGAAATTTTCTGATTCAATATATTTGAGGTTCTATAGGCTTCTTGAATATTTATGGGTATCTCTTTCTTTAGGTTAGGGAAATTTTCTTCTATGAATTTTGCTGAAGATATTTACTGGCACTTTGAGTTGGGAATCTTTGCTCTCTTCTATACCTATTATTCTTAGGTTTGGTCTTCTCATTATGTCCTGGATTTCCTGGATGTTTTGGGTTAGGAGCTTTTTGCAATTTGTATTTTCTTTGACTGTTGTGTCAATGTCTTCTGAATTTTTTCTTTTATTTTTTTTCCAGAGCTGAGGACTGAACACTGGGCCTTGTGTTTGCTAGGCAAGTGCTCTAAACTGAGCTACCACTGAGCTAAATTCCCAGCCCCTTGTCAATGTTTTCTATGGTATCTTCTGCACTTAAGATTTTCTCTTCTATCTCTTGTGTTCTGTTGGTGATGCTTGCATCCTAATCTCTTTCCTAAGGTTTTCTATCTCCAGGGTTGTCCCCCTTTGTGCTTTCTCTATTGTTTCTAATCCATCTTTAGATCCTGGATGGTTTTGTTCAATTCCTTCACCATTTTGGTTGTTTTCCTATATTTCTTTAAGGGATTATTGTGTTTTCTCTTTAAGGGCTTCCACCTGTTTATTTGTGTTCTCCTATACTTCTTTAAGGTAGTTATTTATGTCCTTTTTTAAATCCTACATCATTATCATGAGATGTGATTTTTAAATCAGTGTCTTGCTTTTCCTGTGTCTTGAGGTATCCAGGGCTTGCTATGGTGGGAGAACTAGGTTCTGGTGATACCAAGTAGCCTTGGGTTCTGTTGTTTAGGATCTTGCACTTGCCTCTCATTATCTGGTTCATCTGGTTATCTCTGGTGCTACCTGGTCTTGCTGCCTTTGGAGCTTGTCCCTCCTGTGAGCCTTTGGGCCTGTGAGACTATGATCTTAGGTGTGTCAGCACTCCTGGGAGACCAGGTCTCTCCAGGAGGAATTTGGATATGGAGAGCTGTGATCTTAGGTGTGACAGTACTCCTGGGAGAACAGTTCTGTCTGAGTGGGATTTTGGTATGGAGAGCTGGAGAGTTTTGTACCAGCTCCAGGATACACATGGAAACTGGAAGGATCCTGTCCCTGGATGCTCTGTAGTGTCTGTGCCCTCTGCATTCCTGGTTGATCCATTTTGGGCTAAGTTTTGGGACAATAGTTGAGGTCTCACATGTGATCTTAAGTGTAACAGCACTCATGGGAGACCAGCTCTCTCTGGATGGGTTTTGGGTATGGAGAGCTTTAGCACAGCATTAGCTCCAGGCTTCCTCATCTTCTGAATAGTCTTTGAACCTTGGAATGGGAGACTATATAAATATTCCATTTATGGCCCACTATTCAACAGTTACTTATTTTCAATACATGATCAGTTAGTTATAAGTTTCTGTGCAGTATTATTTAATAAATATTTTATTTAATAAATACTGGCATTTTGTTAATACCCAACTCAGTGGTTTATGTTTCTGAATGAAAGACACACACATAGACTTTAAATTTTTAATATGTGTTAAGCAGCACAATAGATTGGTGATTTCCTAACCTACATGGTGTTAGAATCTACCTCCCATAGATAACTCCAAGTTACTACTTACTAATTTTATGTTCTATGTTGGCTTCTCTTGACCCAACTGAGCAGCCCTCTGGCTCATGTTCTTTTGTTCCCTTTACATGGCAGGTCTGCTTCTCTGTCCTATACATTCCTCAGGCATGGCATCTCTTTCTTCTCCTCTTCCTCATTGTCTCAAACCAAGGAACCCTAAATTCCACCTTTGTCTCTCCTCCCTATCTCTTGGTTGCTAACATCTTTAATTACCAATCAGAAGTAACTGGGGGCATGTTCTGAGAAGCTACATACAGACCCTATCGTGCAAACAATTTCAGGGGACTCAGTTAACATTAGAATTTAAACAGCTACATATCTGTACTAAGAGTTGTCCACTACAAAAACAAAATAAAACATGGCAGAGACTTCTTTGACAAGGTTATGAGCAGCCTAGCTCTATGGATATCAATAAAAATATTTAGAAGATGGTTTGTCAGCACAGACATGTAACAAAACAAGAACAGTAGGCTATCCCTTTAGGCAATTATGAGTATAACTTCTATAACTCATAGGCTTTTGTGTCAGCCATAAAATCCCCTACCATTGAGGAAAACTCAAATCTAAGAGGAAACTAGTTCAGTAGTCCTGTAACATTCGTGCCAACATTTCACCAGTTGCCGCAGTTTACTAGCAGATAAGTATTGCAGCATTTGAAATCTGCTAATGATAAGACATAGGGTTTTCTCTGCCTGAAGGCTCTATAGTAACTTCTGGTGCTATGAAAGACAGCCAGATGGAACAGAGTTTCCAGGCTATTTGCAGCTTGTTATCTCTGTGTCTTGTAAGCAAAGTATATGGTGTCTTTAGCAACAGGTCCTTATTATATAGTTCTGATGGGCATCCAAGATAAATGGGAGAAGACTGTATTATTTTAGGGTCTCTGTCATACCCATGTCAGTAGCTTATAGGAAGGTATCATAAACCTAACACTGTGATTTTCTTTTAACAACCCAAGGCTATTTCAAGTAGCATTATTTACCATACAAAATAGTGCTGTTCAAACTCATTTGTTTTTCTCATTCTTTCTTAAGTTTGGTTAACTTTCTTCCAATCCCACTTCTCTTGCATGCTCTATCTCCTGTCTCCATTGAAACCTATCTACATCCAGTATTCTCTCATCTATTTTTATATAGATCTAAACATTAAATCTATGATATGTTTATAATATAGGACATGCAGTCTTTATCTTTCTGGTTTTAGAATATCTCATTGATAATTTTACACAGTTTATCTCTTTTTCCATCAATTTCATGTTTTTACAGCTAAATCAAATTTCATAGGCTACTATGTATATGTTTTTATTTTCTATTCTTTAGCTGATAAACACGTGAGCAGATTCTACTCTCAATACAATGGGAATATATATTCCTAAATATGTATAAGTAAATATATAAATAACCTGATCAATCTGTATGCTACTTTTGTATCTATGGTCTCAGAGGGGAACTATCTGGTATTGGAAAAGCAATTGGAGTGCTCTTCTCTGGAGAAGACTATTTTTCTCCTACATTCAGAATTCCTTGCTTGCCTGTGGGTTTGTATAGAATTGAGGCCTCATGGGCTGTCCCCATTTCTGTTGCATGTCTATTGTTGTTATCCTTGTTCAGCTAATGCTTGAGCAACCATGCTTATGAGACTTTATGGATATATCTTCAGGCATTACTATGCAATGCAACTTCATAGCAAACTTCCCAACCCTTCAATTCTTACAATCTTTCTACCCATGTCTTCTTCAATTTACCCAGAGCCATAGGTGCAGAAGGTATTTTGTAGCTGCTTTGTAATTCTGTAACCTTCACTGTATTTGGGAAACTATTCATATGGAGAAATGGAATATAAGCAACTAACTGATCTTTTTGACTATTTTATTTGAGTGCTTGACCACAGAAGAGACCAATGAAGTACTGGAGATATTATCAGTACTTCTCAGTACTTCCTTCTACTTATCCACCTGCAGTACATTGCTTCCATGTCTCCCTTTATGATCAATAACACACTTGTATAACAAAGGACAAAGTTCATTCTTCTTAATGACAAGGGTGATATTATCCAACAAATTCATACAAGTCTCTTGGAATGTCAGTGGAGTCACATAGCCAGAAGAGAGTAGAATGGAATGTTCTTCATACTGAGGCTGGGGAAAACATTCGCAATACCATATATATATAAGCCAACCCATCTTTTATGTTTGTCAGTTATATGAGTCAGATATATTGAGACCACACAACAAAGAAGCCATATCTTTGTTCTAGCCACTTATGAAGTATAGCTGGACTCAAAGTCTGACCTATGTTATCTGAACACTTGTTCACACATATGGCTAGTAGCTGGTGCTGTCAAGTGAATCTCCTATTGGAGTGATTAGCTAAAACACCCAGCCTATTCAGGTAGCATAAACTTTTGCTTACCATAACAATAGCAATCAAGTAGCAATTATCCTAAAAAAAAAGCCTTCATATTTTAGTTGGTGGCACATGTTTGTAATGACAGTAAAACCAACCAAGCAAACAAGAGAAAACTCCTGAGAAAACTGCATTGACTTTATGACCAATCCTTGGGAATCTCATAGTGTAATTTATGCTATATCATATTCTGTTCTTAAAAACTAGTCACTAATTTGAATTAAAGTGAATAAAGATCATGCCACTCAGTGAAGGATTTCAATATCACACTATAATAATATGTGACATGGGATATATGAGTACAGCCAATTAAAAAAAAAAACAACCTTTCGACCCATTTTTAGATTTAAAGTTTCTTTATTAAGATTTATAAATTCTTGGAAGTTAATTTCTATTTAATGATCAGAGAATTGGAGTCATTCAGTTCCCAGAACCAACATGAAATAACTCAAACCCTCTTATTCAGTTTCAGAATATCTAATGCTTTGTTCTGGACTGTGCAAGCACTTACATGCACATGGTCAAGCACATAGGCACATGCATAGACACAAAATATATAATGAGATTGAAGATGTGGTTAAGTGGTTAAGAGCATTCACTGCTCTTCTGAAGGAACCAAGTTCAATTCACAGTACTCACATGGTGACTCACAATGGCTTGTAGGTACAGTTATTTGCATTATCTACATGCCTTTTACCTGCTGGAACCACTGTAACTGGAATTGTAGACAGTTATGAGTCCTTGTGTGGATTCTAATAACCAAATTCACTGGTGTCAATCCCAGGTCCCCTGAAAGAAGAGCAACCGCTTTCAACTGCTGATTTCTATCTCCAGCCTCAAAGTTCCAATGTTTTAATTACTTGAATCTAGGATAATGCTTTATATCTTTATTCTCCACAGCAATGGGAAATTGAACTGTGCCTAAATGTTATTAATTAGAAGTCTAACATATAATGCAAAATAATCTATATTAATGTAGAAGAAGTTTTCTCTTTGTTAAGAAACTGCTCAGCTAGGATTTAAGACAACTCACCTAGTAGAAAATGTTACTAGAGTAGAATAGAATGATAAAATGCATGCATTCCATAGCATCCTATTGTGAAGACAATACTTGAAGCAATACTTCATTGAGATTTTTAATGTATGAATGGATGAATTACAATTATGAATCCATTGTTTTCATAAAGCTGAGTAAAATTTCATTGTGTAAAGACAGTTGTTTATATATACTCTGGACACTAAGTAAGAAGAAGGTGTCAGTGGGGGAAAATGTCTGGGAAAAATTCACAGAGCAGAGCTAAACCTAAAGGCAAAATTTGAATAAACTTTTCCAAGTTAGTAGCATATAAGTTTCTCATCATTTGGGGATAATGACATATGTAGTGTTTGGATAATAACTCTGGAAGATTCATCGGGTTAGCCCACTAAGACCAAGGACCTATAGAGTGTTCCAGGTGTGGAGAAATAAGGTTGTAGTGTAAAAACAGCTCTGTGCAGCCTTTCTGACAATTTACCTAACAGAACAGCAAAAGTTTCCAGTTATTTATTGTGATTTGTTTCGTTCAAAGTATTCATTTTTATGCAATTTCTGCATCCATAATTTTTGTGCTCTTCCTTATAGTGTTCTCCAGTTGATATAAGTTAGATTTCACAAGGCTAGGTTCACCCTTGCTTGGCAGGCAATCATTCAGTCTGCCGTGTGAAGGCTTATTTCATGGAGTTCCCTCTGATCACACGGAGCAACTTGACTCATAGTTGGTAGTAGCGGGCCAAGAACAAAGCTTAGACCTTTTATTCCAGCTCTGCAACTCTGTTATACAGCAAATTTTTCATAGGAATCACTTTCAAGTATTCTTCAATTGGCTCATCCAACTCATCCAGATCTGATCTAATAAAATATGACAAGGAATTATGTCATCGATAAAGCAAATGCTTACAATCTGCTACGTGAAATGGCCTTGGCAGCACCCACCTTTCCTCTGCAGAGACTAGTTTCTTAATTACTACACAGTTGAAATGCCTGGTGCTTAGAAACTGGAATGAGTTCATATAAGCACTTACATTATCAGAAAATATAAATAGCTCATTTATTCATGGTGGCATTACTGTGTTCCTAATATAGTTTTTATTGATGGACACTTGAACTGTATCAATCCACTTAAAATTCAAAATGGTTCTTTTGTGCACGACATTATGGCAAGAAGAGTATAATTTAATTTAATATAATCTCTTAAAAACAACGATGTTTGTTTCATAAATGAATATTTTATATGTTGTGTTTAATTAAAATAAAACTACGCCGTTGATCTCGAAAACACAAAACAGACTTGAGTTCATATTTATGAAGTGCAGCAATATTGGCAAGGCACAACTTATCTTGTTTATGAGACATGCTTGCTATTACTTGTACAGATTGCAGTCATTTTATTGCTGAGCTTAACATGGTTTACAACCCAACAAATGCAATGAAACTGTCAGGAGGAAAATAAGCCTATAAAATTCTGTAAAAAAGAAGGTGGCACTCACAGATCAAAATGCAGTTTTTGCTGAAACACTGGAGGGTTTTGAACTGTTACAGCTTTTCAGGCAGTAGATTTTCTGGATAGATTTCTAAATGAGAGGGAAAGGCTGAGATAAGGCACTAGGCTATTTTTAGAGTCTTGGCTTTCGGAACAATTCCTGGGAGAACTTCTTGCTTTGATTCTAAGGCTCAGTTTCAGAATCCCAGGTAACTGCAGAAATATTTTTGTTACAGAAACTATCTGAAAACCAGGAAATGACAGTTCTTTGTGAAAAATGGAGGGTTTTTTTTTGTGAAAAACTTACCTCTTTATTTTGAAGCTTTAAATGGTGTCTTACAATTTTAATATTTATTCATGTCTTTATTTGTGTGTGTCTTAGGATTTTACTGCTGTGAAGAGACACCACAACCAAGGAAACTCTTTTTTTTTTATTATTAGATATTTTCTTCATTTACATTTCAAGTGCTATCCCCAAAGCCCCCTATANCNTCCCCCCACCCTGCTCTCCAACCCACCCACTCCCGCTTCCTGGCCCTGGCATTCCCTTGTACTGGAGCATATGATATTCACAATACCAAGGGCCTCTCCTCCCATTGATGGCCAACTAGGCCATCCTCTGCTATATATGCAACTAAAGACACAGCTCTGGTGGCGGGGGGCTACTGGTTAGTTCATATCGTTATTCCTCCTATAGGGTTGCAGACCTCTTTAGCTCCTTGGGTACTTTCTCTAGCTTCTTCATTAGGGGCCCTGTGATCCATTCAATAGATGACTGTGGGCATCCACTTCTGTATTTGCCAGGCATTGGCATAAACTCACACAAGACAGCTATGTCAGGGTCCTGCCAGCAAAATCCAGGGTAACTCATATAAGGATCAATATTTAATTGAGGCTGGCTTACAGGTGTAGAGACTCGGTCCATTATTATCAAGATGGGAGCATGGCATTGTCCAGACAGACATGGTGCAGGAGAAGTTGAGAGTTCTACATCTTGATCTGAAGGCTGCTAGGAGAAGACTGACATTCTCATGCAGCTAGGAAAAAGCTCTAAGCCTAGTCCTCCACCAATACCTTATCCAACAAGGCCATACCTCCTAATAATGCCACTTCCTGAGCCAAGCATTTTCACAGCACCACAACCTCTGTGTGTGTGAGCATATGCATATGTGAATGTATGTTCATGGCCTTTGTTGGGTACACAAATCTGTTTGTACACAGGCCAGAATTGAGCATCAGATTCCTTTAGAGTTGAAGTCAGCAGGATGTCTGATAGGTGGGAGTTGAGATATAAATTCTTATCCTTGTCCTAGGGCAGCAAGCTTTCTTAACTGTTGGACCATATTCTCTGACCTCTCAAAACTAGATTGTGATTTGATTTATAGTTTTTTTTTTAAATATAACTTGTCAATGTTAAGCTGGAGCATAGAAGAGCCATATAATGTCTGTAGGCTGAGGTCATAAAAGTGCATCCCTGACTGTCTGCCCTCACCTGCAGACACATTTCATGGACCCTTGTGCTCTCGAGCCCATTTGCAGTACTTACAGATGTAGCCTGTGTCTGCACTGAGCCCCAAAGCAGGTTCATGCTTGCCTAGTTTCTCAGTGCTCAATCCACCAATAATCACCAGATGCTTTCTTTGAAAGACTGGCACAACAGAAGGCAGTAGGAGGCCAGCTGTATGATTTCCTTGTTAGAGAACATGTCCAGATGACTCAAGTGCCTATGTTACAGGACTGTATTCAGTTTGACAAAACACATTTTCTAAGGTATCTTTTAGGTAAATGCTGGTTCCCAAATGCTACTGTGCTAGGCTCTGGTACTCTGGCGTACTACCTTGCTCATACAAAGTTTTTTCACTCTGGGAAAAGTCCTGTTCTAATTGTTGCTCTTGTCTCATACCTGGTTCTGTTTCCTCAATGCATTCATTACTACTGACTGGAATGCCATCAGGAATAGATGGTTTGTCATGGACTTTGTTATTATGACGAGACTTCAAATATCTACCATTTCCTGACCATCTGTTAGAATTTTTTATGCTTCCTTTCCTACCTTTTGAATTTCTCCTAGAAATAATGATTCTCTAATATAACGTATACTCAGAGTCTATAAATCACATGTTAGAAATTGGATTGTTGCACAAATCTGTGCTTGGAGAGGTCAGTCACATGGTTGCATTCATCTAGATCAGTGGTTCTCAACTTACAGATAATGACTCCTTCAGAGTCAACTGACCCTTTCACAGGAGACACATATCAGATATTATGTATATCAGATATTTAAATTATGATTCTTAACAGCAGCAAAGTTACAGTTATAAAGTAGCTACAAAACTCACTATTTTGGCTGAGGTCACCAGAACATGAGAACCTGTATTAAAGGGTCACAGCATTAGGAGGATTGCGAATCATTGCTCTACAAAGACGCATAATCTTTGGATAACTTCAATATCTATCCTAAAGAAGTCCACTTATGTACTCTGTGGACAAATTAAAATGTAGATATTGTATTATTAGATAATACATGTTCATAATATAGCAGTTTCTTAAGACAGACCAGATGAAGCTCAAGAAGAAGGAAGGCAAACATGTGGGTGCTTCAGTCCATCTTAGAAATGGGAACAAAATACTCATGGGAGCAAATACAGAGACAAAGTGTAGGCCAGAGACTGAAGGAAAGACCATCCAAAGATCCCATATTCAATCACCAAGCCCAGTCACTATTGTGGATGCCAAGAACATGCTGACAGGAGCCTGATATAGCTGTCTCCTGAGAGGTTCTGCCAGAGCCTGACAAATACAGAGGCAGATGCTCACAACCAACCATTGGACTGAGTCTGGAGTCCCCAGTGGGGTCCCCAATGGAGGAGTTAGAGAAAGGACTGAAGGAGCTGAAGAGATTTGCAACCCCATAGGAAGAAAAGCAATATCAACCAACCAGAGTTCCCAGGGACTAAACTACCAACCAAGGAGTACACATGGAGTATATAGCTCCAGGTACATATATAGCAGAGGATGGCCTTGTCAGGCATCAATGGGAGGAGAGGCCCCTGGTCCTATTTTCTGGTTATGTAGATACACATGCATACATATGTGTGTAAGTAATACATTTGCTTTTCTGAAGGATTTCCAATAAAAAATACAAAACCACAGTTTTTAAATAGCTTCCATCCATAGCTTCTTAACAAAGCAGTGAGCCTACCTGACCACTTCCATTGACTCTCTTAACAATCATAAATTGTTCAATCTACATGCAAATATAAACAACCAGAAATATCACTGTATATTGAGTTTATTGGCAAATCAGATACCAGCACAATACTTTTAACTGAGAGTTTTCTGAAACAAAGATACTTTTATACTTAGCCATAGTAAAATATAAAATAATTACCATTATCTCACTACAAACATAATCTTCAACTATATTCATTTTTCCTCATTTTCTATGTATGCTTGTATGTTTTTTAGTCAGTTTCCAAGTCTTTTCCCCTTTCCTGACTGTTCTGTGAAGGGTTGTCCAGAGAAAGGTACTAGTAAGATATTATGATTATATAAGATTATGTAAGGACTGGATTAGGTCATGACTTGACAGGACTACATGAGTCATTTTTGGAACTTCCATACAAACTATAATCTAAACAGCTTGAAGCAAGAAATAGTTCCGTGGTGTCTTTGCATCTGGGAGCCAGGTAAATCAGGTAATGTAGTTTAAAGGCCTCAAAATAAGTGTCTATTGCATCAACTTTAGTCCCATTATGAAAGACAGAGAACAAGGAGAACCTGGGTCAGGGAGAAGGTGACACTGGGTGAAAGCAATCACCCAGAAGAGGGCAAATCAAAGGACTCCATATTTTTGATTTACTTCATTACTCATAGCAGTGGAAGATAAGCTCCCATGATTGGATCATTGTTCCACTTACACCAATCTAAATGTTAATTCCGTCTTGCAATACCATCACAAATATACCCCGAGATAATGTTTACTTAAATTTTAGGGCATCTCATATTATAATTGAGTTGTCTCACAAACCTAATCAGCATGAAGATCTCAGCATTCTAGAAGAATACATAGCAAGAATTTGTAAGTGACAAATTATTTGAGTTATTTTCATATTTTCTCAGGCCATACAAATTTATTTTCTGGAGGTTTGAATGAAAATATCACGGTATGTTTATCTCATTGTATCACACAAAATTGTATAATACTAATTTCATCATTATTGGGAAAATGTTATTTAATTATAGGTAATGTTGAGTTTTATTATATATATAATCAATATTCTTCTAGGATTCTTTAAAATATTTAGCTAATAAATATACATGTTAATTAATTGAACACCCTGTAATAGATACTCCTTTTCTTTTTCACATATTTTTATCCAATAAGATGTAAAACATTGGTACAACCATATTACAAAGTCTTGACAGTCTTGGTTTCTATGCTAGGACACAGACTGTGTGTTCAACAAATCAGACTATTAGGAAAAAGCCAAGGATATAAAGCAATAGAAGCAAGGATCAGGATAATCTGTGAGGACAGGAGAAGACCCACCTCTTCTTTCTTTGTCTCCAAGCTGCAGCATAAATTTAGGCATGTCCTGCTCCAAATGCTACTTCCCTTCACTATGGCGTGAGTAATATGAAGATTTCATTGCTATCCTCCTAACAAGGTAAGTTAATAATTTAGGCAGGCTGTAAGAAAGCCTTGTCTTATATTATCCTGAACGAAAGGGACTACTGATGCACATTCATTGTTATATACTAAATATTGTGCAAAAATACAATCTTCGCCTCACATTAACTCATAATTGTGCATGGAAAGAATTTCTGGTTAAATGTTGTTGTAGATTCACCAGATTGATGCAGTAAAAACTTACTAGAGAGTGCACTGCCATGGAGAGGGTGGCCTGCAGAAGCGACACAGCTTCTGGGAAAGATCCCATTTCTGGCTCCAGTCATCTGGCACCTTTCCCGCCTGAGGAGGGGTGTCTGCCTGGGAGCAGTCTCCAGGCCTGAACCTGTAGGAGGGCCATCGTTGCTCTGGTGCACTGCCAGGGAGAGGGCAGCCTGCAGAAGCAACACAGCTTCTGGGAAAGATCCCATTTCTGGTTCCAGTCACCTGGCACCTTTCTCGCCCCAGGAGGGGTGTCCGCCTGGGAGGAGTCTCAAGGCCTGTGCTGGCAGGAGAGCCATCTTTGCTCCAGTTCACTTAGACTCCAGTCTGCACTGGCAAGAGTGTGGACCACAGAAGCTACACAGCATCGGGACAGACAGAGGCAACCTAACTTCTAAGACAGACCCTGTTTCGGGCTCCAGAAATTTGGGCACCTTCCTCGCCAGAGGAAATGTGGACACCTGTGAGGGCTCTGTCTGTCAGAGCAGATGAGAGAGTCATATTGTGCCCAGGATCCCTCAGTGGCTAGTCTGTGCAGGTGAGTGAATAAATTGCAGAAGCAACACATCTTCTGGGACAGGCCCTGTTTTGGGCCTACATCTTCAGATCTGAATGACAGGCCTCTGTGCACCTTCCCTGCTAGAGGAGAGCTTCCATGCAGAGAGTAATCTGACCACTGAGACCCAGGAGAGAGCTGGACTCCCAGAACT
>NC_034592.1:34615711-34624749 GCF_900095145.1 Mus pahari | reverse complement strand
GCCAAGTAGTGGGAGTGGGTGTGTAGTGGTGGTGAGGTATAGGGATTCGGGATAGCATTTGAAATGTAAATAAAGAAAATACTAACAATAAAAAAATAAATGAAAAAATAAATGGGTTGTATAGGTACAATATCTTAAACAAAAGTTGAAATATATATATATACATATATATATGTATATATATATATATATATATATTTGTATATTTACATATGCTATATGTATATATGTTTAAAAACCTTAAATTTATATCAAATATATGAAATTCCATACAAATATAAAAATCTTTGGCTTGTTAAAAAAAAACTTACTAGAGTACGAATTCACAGGTTTCTACTTAATTTTAAGCTAAAGAGTATCACAGTCATGTTTAATTAAATGTAAAAAAAATTCACTCTTTTATTCTTCCTCCTGCATTCAATTTCCTTCTTTTTTTCTTGGATTTTTTATTATTTACATTTCACATGTTGTCTCCTTTCCTGGTTTCCTCTTGGCAAATCCCCTCTCCCATTCCCCCTCCCCCGATTGGATGAGAGTGCTCCCCCCACCACCTACCCACTCCCACCTCACTACCCTAGGATTACTGTACACTGGGGCATCAAGCCTTCACAGAACCAAGGGTCTCCTGTCCCATTGATGCCAGATAAGACCTTCCTCTGCTACATATGTAGCTGGAGCCATGGGTCCTCTTTGTTTGGTGGTTTAGTCCCTGGGAGCTTTGAGGGATCTGGTTGGTTGATACTGTTGTTCTTATGGGGATACAAACCCCTTCAGCTCTCCAGTCCTTGTCCTAACTCCTCCAGTGGGGTCCCCATGCTCAGTCCAATGGTTGGCTGTGAGCACCCACATCTGTATTGGTCAGGCTCTGCAGAGCCTTTCAGGAAACAGCTATATTGGACTCTTGTTAGCAAGTACATCTTGGCATCAGCAATAGTGTCTGGGTTTGGTGTTTGTATATAGGATTGACCCTCAGGTGGAACAGTCTCTGGATGGCCTTTCCTTCAGTCTCTGCTCCACTCCTTGTCCTCGTATTTCCTTTAGACAGGAGCAATTCTGGGTTAAAAATTTTGGAGATGAGTGGGTAGCCTCATCCTTCAACCAGGGGCCATGCCTAAACTCTGGATATGATTCTCCCTCCCCTTTGTTGGGTATTTCAGCTAATGTTATCCCTGTTGGGTCCTAGGAGCCTCTTGATTTCCTGGCATACCTCTTGCATTCTTAACCCTTTCCTAAGCTTTGTTTCTTAAGTATTACCTTATTTTCTACGATAGAAAGATATCTCAGCTTGCCTTGTTTTCTGATCATCTCTCAGAATCAACTTTCTGAATGACATTGTGTGTTTTCAGTATAGAATGGCGTTCGAAAACCAAAACTTTGGAATCTGTTAGTCTTGTTGATTGAGATCTCTACTTCTTGGCTTTCGGTAAAGACAAAACTGGGGCCTACAGGACAAAGGTGTCATGGTAAAGACTTCTTTGCTTATTTTCAGGTTAGCCTCTTGGAATAAATATTCAGAGCTCTTAGTATAATGAGGAAATTAGACCTTTGCAATGTGGAATACAAATATCTTTCCAAGAATATCATTTGTACCTAATGTTCTATGTTAATTGATGAGCTTGATTTTCTGTCTCTCGTTGGATCTTTTTCTTTACAATACATGAAATTTGGTCCAATATATAGCAGATTTTTCAAAGCATAATCATGTAGAAAGCAGGTGAAACATGAAAATAGTTCAGGAGAGAATATTCTTGAAAATGCATGTGCAAAGTCTTATGTCTGTTCTCTATCTGAAAACAATACTTTTCAGTCAGATTTTATAACAGGTTGTAAAAAATTAAAACTGGATTTTCTTAGGAGTACATTGAAGGCATTCAGACTTACATTCAGAAATTATTTTCTCAGCTATTCAGAAAGTACCATCTTGGTTCATTTCATTTGAACCTTGATTTTTTTTTTTTTGTTTTAATTCTAAATTAACTAGTCATTTTCTTAACCATTTTCTATGATGAATAGATAACTGTCTTTCAGAAATGCTTGAAAAGTAACTGAAATAATAAAGTCTGTTATGTTTAGAAAGCAAAGCTAAAACTATGCACATATCTCGAGGGTAGTATCCTGACATCATGAAGAATTGAAGAGAAGGTGATGGCTTACTTGGTAATGTACTGGCTTGCAAGCAGGAGGACATGACTTCAAAGCCCACTTGGAAAAGAATGGGCATGGTGGCCTACATCTTTTATTCCAGGATGCAAGCAGGGTATTTCTAGGGTTCATTGTCCAGCCAGCTTGGACAGTGTACCAGACCATTCTGAGACCCAGCATAAAACAACAAGTTAGGCAACATCTGAGAAAAGACAACAATTTGTGCTCTAGCTTCTGAACATGCACATGTAATCATGTACAGATATGTATCTACACATACAAATATACATGCACACATCCAAAAAATAAATTAATATACATAAAATATTAAGGCTGTTTTGGTATCTAAATTGATATGAAGCAACATACTCAATTATTCAAAGCCTTCAATCATTTCTTGTATACATGATGTGTGTGTGTGTGTGTGTGTGTGTGTGTGTGTGTGTGTGTGTGTGTGAATTCATGTTTTTTGTACTTCTGATTTTAGGTTAGAACTATAAATAAATATGACATTTGAGAATAGATGTAGAATTCAAATACTAATCCATTGAAGCTCACAGGTTCAGTAAGTAAAAACTTTTTTATTGGATATTTTATTTATTAACACTTCAAGTGTTATCCCCTTTCCTGGTTTCCACTCAGAAAACACCCTATCCCACTCCTTCCCCCTGCTTCTATGAGGGTGCTCCCCCACCCACCACCCTGACATTCCCCTACACTGGAGGAGTGACTCTTCACAGGACAAGGCCCTCTACTCCTATTGATGCCAGAAATGGCCATCCTCTGCTACATATGCAGCTGGAGCCATGGGTCCCTCCTTGTGTATTCTTTGGTTGTGATTTAGTCCCTGGGAGCTCTAGGGGGCGGGATCTCTTTGGTTTGATATTGTTGTTCTTCCTATGGGGTTGCAAATCGCTTCAGCTCTTTCAGTCCTTTCCCTAATTCCTCTATTGGGGTCCCCATGTTCAGTCCAATGGTTGGCTGCAAGTATCTGTATCTGTATTGGTCAGGCTCTGGCAGAGCCTCTCAGGAGATAGCTATATCAGGCTCCTGTCAGCAAGCACTTCTTAGCATCAGCTATAGTGTCTGGGTTTGGTGTTTGCATATGGGATCAGTCCCCTGGTGGGGCAGTTTCTGGATGGTCTTTCCTTCAGTCTCTGCTCCACTCTTTGTCCTTTGCCCACATTTTTCTGTATCCATTCATCTGTTAAGGGTCATCTGGTTTCTTTCCAGAATGCAAATCCATCTATTCTTATCTCCTTGTTCAAAGCTCAAGTCCAAGTGGATCAACGACCTCCACATAAAACCAGAGACATGGAAACTAATAGAAGAGAAACTGGAGAAGATCCTTGAACACATGGGCATAGAGGAAATTTTCCTGAACAATGGCTTATGGTCTAAGATCAACAATCAACTAATGGGATCTCATAACATTGCAAAGCTTCTGGAAGGCAAAGGACACTGTCAATAAGAGAAAAAGGCAACCAACAGGTTGGGAAAAGATCTTTACCTATCCTTTACCACATCCTATAGAGGGCTAATATATACATATCAAATATATACAAAGAACTCCAGAAGTTAGACTTCAGAGAACTAAATAACTGTATTAAAAAAATGGGTTACAGAGCTAAACAAAGAATTCTCAACTGAGGAACATTGAGTGGCTGAGGAACACCCAAAAACATATTTAACATCCTTAGTCATCAGGGAAATGTAAATCAAAACCATGATGAGATCCCACCTCACACCAGTCTGAATGGCTAAGATCAAAAAAAAAAAAAAAAAAAGATGCTGTCAAGGATATGCAGAAAGAGGAACACTCCTCCATTATTGGTGGGATTGCAAGCTTGTACAACCATTCTGGAAATCAGTCTGTTGGTTCCTCAGAAAATTGGACCTGAGGATCCAGCTATACCACTCCTGGGAATATACACAAAAGATGCTCCAACTTATAACAAGGACACATGCTCCAGTATGTTCAAGTGAAAATTTTTTATTTAAAGTTTCACATTGTGTAAGTAAGTATCTGTGAAGACTGAATGTATCACATCCTAAAAATCCCATCATTGGTTAATCATTACTGGCATTCTCTTTATTGTGATCATTTTTATTTCTGTAATTTATTTGATAGCATATTTTACATGTATGTTCTTATATTAGTATTCTCCATACAATCAATTTACTAGGGGACAGGGATGATTTCTCATCCTTCTACCTCCAGTGATGTGAACAGTGCCTGGGGTAAGTAAGTAACTGATGCTCGGTCTTTGTTTGAAGTTGAATGAGTACTGAATGACTGTATTGGCTTTTCATATTCATAATGATTGTTTTCAATCAGTGGCTGGAGAGCTCTCTTTCAACCAGGATGGGTATAAACTGATTTCCTTAACACAGCTATTGATGCAGTGGTGGTGGTCAGCTGGATCATATCAGTCGTGTTGTTCTATTCATTTGTTGGGGTGGAAAGGATGGAGAGATGAGGATTGGATGCTGGTACGATGCCAGCTATCAGTCAGTTCGTGTCCCATGCCATTCTGCTCACCAGCTGCTGATAACTGCTTGTTCCCATCCATTTCTTTCCCGAGCCAATGGTGAGGGTGCTGCTACTGGCTGCTCTTCTAATCCAAAGGTCCTTAATTATATCTTACAGAAATAAAGCATGTGTCAGTTATGTATACACTAGTGAGGTTTCCGAACATTTTTGTGTGCAGATACGTGGACGTGTATACATACTTACGTAAAGCAATAAGTTCAGGAGTCATCCACATTATTTATTCTTGAAGTTTTTACTAATTAATTTATTGTTTTACATTCCATATTTTATTCCCCTCCCCTGTCTACCTTCTGACTGATTCACATCCCACAACTCCTCCCCACCCACTGGCTTCACATGGATGTCCCAACACCACCCCCACACCCACCCCACCTGACCTCTAAACCCCTGGGGCCTCCAGTCTCTTGAGGGTTAAGTGCATCATGTCTGAATGAACATAGACCCAGAAGTCCTCTGCTGCATGTGTGTTGGGGGCCTCATATCAGCTGGTGTATGCTACCTCTTTGGTGGTCCAGTGTTTGAGAGATCACAGGGGTTAAAAGATTAATTGAGAATGCTGGTAGGAGGCTACAGGGTTGCCCATTATCCCAGCTTCTTTCAGCCTTCCCTAATTCAACAACAGGGGTCAGCTGCTTCTGTCCATGGGTTAGGTGCAAATACCTGCATCTGATTCTCTCAGCTGCTTGCTGTGTCTTCTGGAGTGCGGTCATGCTAGGTCCCTTTTTGTAAGTACTTCATAGCCTCAGTAATAGTGTCCGGCCTTGGGACCTCCTCTTGAGCTGGATCCCACTTTGGGCCTGTTGCTGGGTCTTCATTTCCTCAGGCTCCTCTCCATTTCCATCCCTGTAATTCTTTCAGACAGGAACAATTATGGATCAGAGTTGTGGCTGTGGGATGGCAACCCCATCCCTCACTTGATGTCCTGTCTTCCTGTTGGAGGTAGGCTCTATAATTCCCTCTCCCTGAACCCAGAGATCACTGATTAGCTAGGCAACTTGGCCAGTGAACTATAGGGATCTTCATGTCTCTGTGTTTCTCTCCCCCAGCACTGGGCTTACCCAGTTTGCCTTTTGAGGATTTTGTTTATGGTCATGCTGGGGTTCCAAATTCAGGTGATTTTCCTTTTTCTGGCAGACACTTTATTAACTGAGCCATTTCCATAGTCTCAGTTACATCTTTCTTTCTTTCTTTCTTTCTTTCTTTCTTTCTTTCTTTCTTTCTTTCTTTCTTTCTTTTCTTTCTTTCTGTCCTAATTACTTTTTCTTTGATCATTAGTAGGGAAAGAGAGGAAGATCTTGACAGTATATGTTTTGAAAATATTTTCAGTCCTTCTAATTTAACCTCCAGGTTTTCTTTGAAGATAATTTGGTGATCTGAAAGCACTTTCAGAATCTGAAACTGTTGGTAGTGCTTGGAGCCCATCAGAAAGGCGCTCTAGGGATTTCACTTTGCATAAATGCAAGATTTGGGGTCACAAGATTTTAGCCCTAAGCCTTCAATAGTAACTTACTACAATTAATTAATTATGGAAGCTACTTACTCATACGCTAATTTGCTGATAAGGAGGGTAAAACAGTATGAGATTTAAAGCTTCATTTGTTATACTAGCAATGAATCTGTTTCTGACAGGTGGCCCCATGAGATCATTTTCACAGTACTATTTTTATCTTGAGTTTTTAAAACTTTTGCCCCAAAAACTCTACCTGTAATTTCTACTACTTAGATACATGGAATCTTTGAATAGGCATAATATCTGCCATCATATTCTATTGACTTTAAATTCTCTATACCCTCTAGAATTGAAGAAAAGACAGAATTCTACATTCTCCTCTGAAGTACTGAAATAATATAGTAAACAAGAAAAAGGCACATTATTTCATGTCTTCTCCATCTTATTTTACAATAAAGTTAGTCATTGTTGTTATTTTCCCTTTGACCAGACCCTAATACTTTATTTAAATAAATTTGCTTAAGTCTTAGCAATCCATAAGTATAAAGATGTAGAAAAAAGTATTAAGATACATAGTCAAAAGACCTGTACCTTCAGGGTGATGCTTGTATACAAACCAGTGGTTTGGACGGTTTTGTTTTTCCTTTGAAGCAGGGTCTCATTTTGTGGTCCAGGCTAGACTAGAACTCACTCTGTGGACTAGGCTTGCTTTGAGTTCTCAGAGATTTACCTGTCCCTGCTTTCCAAGTACCAGGATTAACAGAATGTACCATCATGTCCAGCACAACAAATTAGGTTTGATCATCCTCCACAGAGTTTAAAATTTGATATACCATCTATAGAGCAAGCATCAGGGCCTCTCTTCTCTTTAGGACAGCAAATCATTCTTTTAAAGAACATGTACCTTTGGCTAGATGATAAAAAGAATTAGCAATTCCTCTAACAGGTAAATGCTTTAATGTGGATGTGTGAACTACTGACAGTTACAGGTTTTGGAAGTATTTGATACAGAGTAGAGAAATAAGCATCAGCCACTAACCACTAATCATCAGACCCTTTTCTTTCTTTTCTGTATTTATGACTCAAAGTTTCCAAGCAGTCATGTTAACAAATTTTACCTATATTAAACATGTCTCTTCTGCCATTATCACAGGCAAGAAGACCCCTTGCTGCGTGGTTGACTTGATCATGTTGAGACTTGATAGATGAGTTTACACAGCTCATCATCAGCAGATGAGCCATATCAAAAAAGTCATCTGCTTCTCTAATCGTCTTGATGCTACTTCGCATTTCAGGTCTTCTGTATCAGCTGCTTCCTCTAATTTCACTTCAAGTCATCATCCCTCCAGTTTTTAATTTTCCATCCAACTTCCTATGTGGCTCTTGCTTCTGGAATTTGCATTGAAAAATTCTCATTAATTTAGCATTCCAAAGCCAGCTGTTATCACTTTGATAATTTAATATTCACCTTACCAAAGTGACTTAACATTCACTGTCTAGTTTGAAAAGATCACTTTTTGTTTAAAATGCATAATGAAGCAGATGTGATGGCATATGTCTATAATCCCAGCACTCAGAAGTCTGAGGCGAGAGGATCATTGTTGACTCCAGCCATGCTGCCACTCCCCCTGAAATGCATATGGTAATACAATTAAAATATGTGCTCCAATAATTCTTCTAAATTTATTTTTCCTGAGGAAAAAAAATTCAGTGTGTTGTCAGCTAGCATTGAACATGAAATCGTCCTGCATCTGCAGTCCAAACTCTGGGATTATAGGTGCTTGATGTCATGCTCAGTCGGGCTTCTGATTCTATGCATTGTTTGTTTTCATACGTAGCTCTACCTACTACCTGGGTAGCAAAAAAAGAATATTCAGATACTTTCAGTTCAGGATTGTCAAGCAAAATGACAGTAATCTTTTATTTTGAACACAGAAAATAAAAGAACTTGTTTCCTAACATAGTTTACCAAGGCTAAGTACTAGGAACTAGAAATGAAGGTGACAAGGTGAATGAGAGCATTTCCAGTAAGAAACACAGTTGTTTTGGGTGTTCAAGCTAGCAATTTGAGCAATGCAAGAACTGCATAATCATTCAAAGTATTGGGAAACAGGGATTAAAAGGTCAGTTTCAAGGACAGTGTTAATAAACATGTCAAAGGGACAGTGCAAAGGCTATGAGGCTGTACTACACAAAGAACTTAAGGTGACTGAGGAATGCTAAAGGTGGGGAAAACCACACCAATTAATTATACAATATGAAATTGACAACCCTGAAAACACAGATACAAGTAACATTATACAGACTATGCAGGTTACATTTAGGAATATGCATGAATGCAGATATTCATGCAAAAACAATTAATGGAAAAAATAGGCCATGAATTTGAAAGAGAACAAGGAGGGTTTTGTCTGAAAGTTTGGAGGTTGGACATGGGAGAGAGAACCGTTGTGATTATACTATATAGAAAATTAAAAAAACAGGGGGCTGGAGAGATTGCTCAGTGGCTAAGAGCACTGACTGCTCTTCCAGAGGTCCTGAGTTCAATTCCCCGCAACCACATGGTGTCTCACAAGCATCTGTAATGAGATTCGATGCCCTCTTCTGATGTGTCCAAAGACAGCTACAGTGTACTCGTATACATAAAATAAATAAATATTTTTATTAGATATTTTCTTTATTCACATTTCAAATACTATCCCAAAAGTTCCCTATACCCTCCCCCTGCCCCTGGTCTCCTACCAACCCAATCCTACTTCTTGGCCATGGCATTCCCCTCTGCTGGGTCATATAAAGTTTGGAAGACCAAGGGGCCTCTCTTCCCAATGATGGCCAATTAGGCCATCTTCTGCTACATATGCAGCTAGAGACACGAGCTCAGGGGGTACTGGT
>NC_034592.1:34600219-34615700 GCF_900095145.1 Mus pahari | reverse complement strand
TGTCAGGTTGCTAGTATATGCTCTCTCTAGTTTCTTTTTGGAGGCACTCAGGGCTATGAGATAAAATAAATACATCTTAAAAAAAAGAAAATTAAAATCAAAACAAAAGACTTCCCAGAATATTGAGTCAGAGAGGGTATTTAAACATCAACCAACAACATGGTACCATAACCCAAAGAGTACAGTAGTGACATATATACCTTGGCAGTAACTGACAGCTTTGCAATATTTAAGACCTGTACAACAAAGGGAGATTGTGCCTGGAACTAAAAACCTAGCTAACTTCTCTGAGCTATTAAAGCCACTTTTTTGTTGGAAGAGAGAATATAAACACTATTTTACCAAGCAAACATAATTCCTAACAATAATCTATTAATGTTTCTACACCTACAGATAAGTATAGTGGTCATCCCTCATCAAGGAAACTTCTCTGAAACAGATGGAGACCATTACTAAAAAACACAACCAATCATATTGCAGAGTCCTAACCAGTTCTAACATATGAATCTACAAAATACACACATATACCTAAGGCTCAGGGAAAATTGCAGAAGTAGGCATGGAAAGATTATAAGAGCCAGAGGATCAACATGTTTGTGTGAGATTATGTCTCTTAGTAATGTCAAGAAGATATACCCATGAAGTCTCACTGCCTGACTGCCAAAATGTGAATTTAACAAGGATGATACCAATGGACATGCTAAACTAGGTGGTGAAAGCCAATGAGGCCAATGCCTCACACACATACACACACACACACACACACACACACACACAGAGAGATACACACACACACACACACACACACACACACACACACACACACAAACAATTATAGGCAACTGAGCAAAGCTGGGCATTGGAGAGTTGACCTTGGTCAGTGAAGACTATAGTACAGTGATTATCCAGTGCCAAGCAGTCACCCCTTAAAACATACATACAAGTAACCTTGTACAGACTGAGAAGGTTATATTTGGGAATATATATGCATATGCATATAGATATATGTAGGCAACAACAATTAGTGGATAGTGAGGCCATGCATTTGAAGAAGAGTGGGGAATGAAAAATGGGGGCGGAGGAGTTGGAGGTATACGATGTTAGGGAGAAATGCTATATTTAAAGCATATTTTAAAAATTAAAAATTAAATTAAGGAAAGGGGTTCATTGAGAATCATGGATCCCTTAGATTCATAGCTCAAAGACATCTCTTTTCATTGAGAAGATAACTCAGCTTCTTTCTAATCAAAGACCAAGACAAATGTCCCTATTCTGAAATTAAAGTCACAATTTGGTGGCCTTAATAAGCAGCTAAGTAAAGATCTTTGCCTAGAACTTTGCAGTCTACAAAACTCTTCAGACTTAATACATCACGTCATATTTACATCATGCTCATGAACATTTATTTAACAGTCACATAATTATATTAATATAAGTTCCTGCATTCCTATTATCTGACTCTACATCCTGTCTTTTCTGAGAGATACTTTAGGGATGGCAAGGGGGATGTTGATTTTTCTTTCTTGACATTGCAAATAATGTTTAGAGATTCATTTTCTATGTTATTGTTTTTCAGTTACTTATTTCCACCTGCTCCTGCTCTGTTAATAGAAGGTAGAACATTTCTGAAGGATACTTAATACACAGTGACACACATCTAGTCAGGAGTGATAGCTGTCCACTTTTATCTCCGTATGTTTCTTTTTACGGCATTTATCTTATTTTGCCCTCTGTTATGGCTTTCAGGTATTTTCATCTACATAGTCTCTGCAAAGCCTGGACTTGTCAATATGTACCTTCATGAACATGAGGCGAGCATCATAGAATTCTAAACATATTTAGCTCTATAACTGTCAAACTTGAGAAATATATCAAAACACACAAAAGTAAAGTTGTTTTTTAACCAAGTTAAAATTTGAGAAATATTGCTTTAAAAGTATCAGTCAAAAAAATAAAAATAAAAAAAGTACAGAGTACCCAAGATACAGGCCACAGAATTCAAAAAGGTCAACATGCTGAAGTACCCAAGTGAGGACACCTCAGTCCCTCTTGGGAGGAAGAAGAAAGCAATCACAAGTGGGGAGGAAGGGAGGGACCTGGGAGGGAAAGTGGCAGAGTCCTGGGGGGTGGGGGGTGAGAAACTCATCAAAGGGAGGGATCTTAGATGAAATGCCTGACAGTAGGGAGAGGGAATTTATAGAGCCCACCTCCAGCAGGAAGACAGGGCATCAAGTGAGGGAGGGGTGTCCATCCCACAGTCACACCTCTGACCCATAATTGTTCCTGTCTGAAAGAATTACAGGGATGGAAATGGAGAAGAGCCTGAGGAAAAGAAGGTCCAGCGACAGGCTCAAAGTGGGATCCAGGTCAAAGGGAGGTCCCAAGATCTGACACTATTACTGAGGCGATGGAGGACTCACAAAAAAGGACCTAGCATGACTGCCCTCCAGAAGACCCAGCAAGCAGCTGAAAGAGTCAGATGCAGATATTTGCACCCGAACAATGGACAGAAGCAGCTGATCCCTGTTGTTGAATTAAAGAAAGGCTAAAAGAAGCTGAGGAGAACGGCAACCCTGTAAGAGGACCAACAGTTTCAATCTGGACCCCTGTAATCTCTCAAACACTGGACCACCAAAGAGGCAGCATACACCAGCTGATATGAGGCCCCCAACACACATACAGCAGAGGACTGCCAGGTCTGTGTTCATTCAGAGATGATGCACATAACCCTCTAGAGACTGGAGGTCCCAAGCTATTTAGAGGTCAGGTGGGTGGTGGTGGAAACATCCACATGCAGATAGGGATGGGCCGGAGTTGTGGAATGTGGAACAGTCAGAGGGTAGAGGGGGGAATAAAATATGGAGTGTAAAAAAATATAAATATATATAAAGTCTAGCTTCTTTGTTGCCTACCTGAGAGGTTGGAAGCACCACCTTTCACAATTTGGTGGGTTCTATCACAGAAAAATGCTCAGACTTCACTCACACATGGATTAAGTTTGTATTACATTCAATGATAGTGTAATTTTTGTTATTCTGGTTAGAAACAAGGTATGTCAAGAGAAATATACTTGAAGAAAGAGATGAGAAAATGACAGTTATTGATAATAGCCAACAACTCCAAAAATGTGGAGGGCTTGGGATGCAGTCTTGTCAAGCCTGTATCACAAGTAGAAATATATGCCTGTCATGGGTACTATTTCCTAGGCAAGTATGGGTATTTTCTCTTCTATTAGTATGCAGCAGTTCTTTTCAAATAGCGATTTCAGCGCAACACCTTCCACTAGCTAAACTTACTAGAAGTAAAAATACTCGGGTTCCAACACAACAAAACTACTGAGTAAAAACTCAGAGTGACTTTTTAACAAATGGTCAGTGGAGATTCTTAGGTTCCTTAGAATTTAAAATTATTGAGTCAAAAGAAAAAAAAAGTGGATGGGGAAATGTTGAGCAAGAATATGAGTGTCCTAAGAGTCTCTTTTGAAATAAGTTTAATAGAAATTAAAGAAAATGAGTTTGTTTCAACGGACGGGTGATTTCACTTAACACTCAATGTTCTGGTGCTGAACTGAGGATTGAATGTTTCCACATAAGCTTAGCTATACTTGTTATAGCCAGAAATCCTGAGCTGTCTGGGTGGACCCAAAGTGAAAAGTCTGATTAAGTTAACTTTTAACTCTTGATCCTTGCGTTTTGCAGAACAGTGTGATGGTTAATTTGAATCTCAACTTGATTAGACTTGGAATCAACTGGGAGGTAAGGATGCACTTAGCCATGGAGAATATTCACTCCAACAAGGCTGACCCCTTCCTCTGGTAGTTCATATATAAAGAGGTCCAAAGAAGACACTGTGCTGCTTGCCTGTCCGCCTTTACATCTTGCAGTGGTTTTTATGACATTATCATTATGACTGCTGAACTTTTTCACTGGCATCACAGACCAGGTTTTTCAGCCTTCCAATGTACGCTAAAAAAAGACTGCAGCACCAAACTGAGACTGATGATTCACCTAGGGTCATAAACCGAGCAACCCCAGACGTCTCCGTCTTTCTAGAGTAGAGATGGCACTCGTTGGACGACCTAACTTGCTCTGCAGTGCCAAGTAGAAATGGCAGGCAGAGAGGCTTAGTTCAGAAGTGTCGACATCTGAGATCCAGAATGTGAATGAAACTGAAGCACCAGCATGTGCTCCGTGAAGACCTGTCTGGTAGCTGCTTACTCTCTTTCCCATGGTCTGAAGTTTCTGCACAGATAATTATCTTGCTAGTGACTGTAATTTATCACAGGTGATATTTAGTTTAGAAAATAAAATATGATTGTATATTTTAGATGCTGACAGTGAGTGCATGTTTATTTATTGTATTTCCTACTAGAGGATAAAGAGAAAATAGTAAGAAAGAAATGTACTTTCTAGGGTAGGCCAGCCGTGGCCGGAGAGACTTATTATGGAAGAGACATTTACAATATTCTCTTTCCAAATAACCTCCATTAATTGTATGTGAAGATAAAAGAAAGCTGACTTTTAGCTTCATCTCTGTACCCTTTCTTTTCAAAATGATCTTGAGAAAACTTGAGAGCATACTTAACCAATGGTAAGAAGCTATTGGGACACCACAATTTTTTATTATTACAAAAGCATTTTTAAAAATCCGTGTACAATTTCTAGTGTTGTAGCCCTGGAGTACAAGAGAGAGAGATTTACTTATATTTATATATTGTGATGTGTGTAATGAGGAGGTGTGTGGGTGTGTAATAGCATGAATAGTGCAGTGTTTACTCAAACATATAAGAGCATGTCCCTTTCTTCTCCCAGATGGGTACTAGAGATGAGATTGCGAGGCTTAGTGGCAAATGGTTTTCCCCGCTGAACCATATCATCAGCTCAAGAAACTTTGACCCCCAAATTTGTAAAGACTGCTTTCCCTTTTTAATGGAAAAAGGAAATCAAAAGTTTTTCCTCATATAAACAGCACTGAGAAATTCTGAAATGCTAGCACTAAACATACACTAGTTTCTTCTATTTGGTATGGTAAGATCATTTTTATTCTCTTGGAACAGACAGCTGAATTGGAGTGCTTTGGGAAAGTCTAACCAAGTCTATCCTTTACTTCTTTTTCTTTCTAACATCTCAAAAATCAAAATTTATTCCACAATAACAGATATACTCTAAATTTATCAGTGAAAAAAAATCACTGAGTATAATAGAACATACTCAAAGATTCCAAAGTTATTGTAGAAGAATAAAGGCTAAAGAAGAAGTGACAATTACATAATGAAAGCCTGATAGGAAGAACAGAATCGCCGGATGGTGAGATGGCTCAGCGGTTAAGAGCACCAACTGCTCTTCCAAAGGTCCTGAGTTCAAATCCCAGCAACCACATGGTGACTCACAACCATCCGTAACAAAAATCTGATGCCCTCTTCTGGAGTGTCTGAAGATAGCTACAGTGTACTTACATATAATAAATAAATAAATAAATCTTTAAAAAAAAAAAAAGAATAGAATCATCAGAAGTAAACATGTTTACACAAAAGTTTATTTGTATAATGAAATTAATGTACTGATTCTATAACTGTAGGAGAATCTTGTAAAACTAATTTTATCATATTTAAAACAATGAATCTTCAAGTCTAACTCTATAATTCTTTCAAATTTATCATTTACATACCTAAAATAAATCAACCTTTTAAAGTTAAAAATACAGTCTTTAAATTAACAAATAAAATAATATAAACGTTTAAAAAACTAATGTGTTTAGACTTAAACTCAACACGGAAATACACACACACACACATACACACACCTACAGGTACATATGTGAAAGAGAAAAGGAAAATATATATATATAAAAAATAGGAACCAGTGAGATGGCTCAGTAGTTAAGAGCACTGGCTTCTCTTCCAGAGGTCCTGAGTTCAATTCCCAGCAACCACATGGTGGCTCACAACCATCTGTAATGGAATCCGATGCCCTCTTCTGGTGTGTCTACAGTGTACTCATATACATCAAATAAACAATTCTAAAAATAAAGAAAAAATACAAATTAAAAACGAATAAAATAAAAATCAGGAAAGAAGCGTGACATGCCTGACATGACATGAGACAAGGAACCTCCAATGACATTTGTGGGTCTGGGTACCAGAGGTTTTCCATGGAGATCTCTAGCCAGGCCTGGTACGAGGGTTCTGGCGAAGGGAAGCGAATGTGGTCAGGGAGGGGAAGTTGCTTCGTCGGCTCCACCTCTGTCTCTGCAGTGCCATTCCGTGCCACCTTGCACTGAATAGTCAGGCTGCGCCAACAAGAAGCTGACTAGCCAGTGAGTTCTGCAGGGCCACAGGTGGTGCTTCCGGAAAGCCGCTCTCTCCCCAAGTGTTACAGCTCTTAGGACAAAGACTCGGATGACGGAATAGTTCTCGCACACCTTTATTCCCTGGATAGGACTTATGTACAGCTTTGGGGATGATTCAAGGTTTGACAGCAGGTACATTGGCTTGGACTGAGAGTTTGGGGAAACTTTATTTGCATGTCGGAGGGCTTGGTGCAGCTACTAAGGGATTAATGTTGCATACCTCTCTGTAGGGGGACTGTGGGAGGCTGTAGCTACTTGACAGGAGCCAGGTGCCCAGGAGGCATGGCCTAACTCCTGCCATCCCATGCAGGTGGAATCACCGCCCACCAGGGCTCCAGGGTTCTGGACCGTTGCTCGACCAGGGACCATGCTATCTGCGCACAGCCAACCACCCCACAGACATTGTTGAGTTTATTTTCTATTGGTCACCTAAACTACCCTTAAGACTTGTTTACTTCAACCTGAAGAGGCCACCTCCTGTCACCAGGCTGGAACCCAATGAAGTGATAAGGATACCAATCCACTCACAAAACTTTCGACCCGTCTACAAGAATCGGCCAAGCAATTGCCAGCCAAACTTGAAACCTATCTCTCATGGGCAATCACCAATCCTTGACACTATTAATGATACTCTGTTATGCTTGCAGACAAGATCCTAGCATGGCTGTCCTCTGAGAGGGTCCACCCAGCAGTTGACACAGAAAGATGCAGAAGTCCACAGCCACAAAGTGGACAAGGCATGGGGACTCTAATGGAAGTGATAGCGGAAAGATTGAGGGCCTTGAAGGGGGTTGGAACTCCACAGGAAGACCGACACAGTCAACTAACCTGGGCATTCGACATTCGGAGCTCTCAGAGACTGAACCATCAACCGAAGAACATCAATAAGCTGGACCCGGGCTTTTCTGCACATATGTAGCAGATGTGCAGCTTGGTTTTCATGTGGGTCTCAAAGAACTGGCACCGGGCTATCCCAAAACCTTTGTTGCTCATACATAGGATGTGGTCTTCTAGCTAGACTGCCTTGTCTGGCCTCAGTGGGAAAGGATGAACCCCGCATCACAGAGACATGATGAGCAAGGGTCGGGAATACCCAAGGGGGCCTCTACTCAGAGGAGAAGGAGATGGGGTAGAGGGAGAAGGGTTGTGGGAGGGAGTGACTGGGAAGGAGGCAGTGAGCCCAATATAAAGTAAATAAATAAATAAGCAAATAAATAAAAGTAATAATAATTGGGGGAAAAAAGAGTAATTTGTTTCCTTAGTGAGACTCCCTTGGTGAAAAGAAAGTTTTCATTTGAAAGTAGGTATCAATTGGAGACAGTTTCTGAGTTAGGGATCAGGGCATGTGCCCACTTCTTTCAGCTCTAAGTCGCCATCTAGTGCAGACCCATGCAAGCTCTGTGCATGTTGCCTCAGTTGCTGTGAGCTCATATGTGTTTCAATAATGTTGGTTTAGAGGGCATGCTTTCTTGGTGTTCTCCACCTCATTTGGCTCTTATACATCTTCTGCCTCATCTGCCACAGTATTTTCTGAGCCCTGAGGGGAGAGCTTTGATAAAGACATCTCAAGAACTTCTCATTCTCCAAATAAGAAGTTTCCCCATGTGTGATTTTTTTTTTCTTCCATGTGCATTGAAAGTTATCCAGTCTTAGAAAATGCACCCCCCCCCAGGAAATTCAAGGAATTGTCAGTAAAATTCTTACAAATTAATTGCACACACACACACACACACACACACACACAAGGGCGCAGGGGGTGGGGGTCAGAACTAACTGAAATATTTTGTCCTGATGACTGGAATGTTCACATTCACTTTGCCAAACAAATTTTTTAAAATTTATTGTTAGAAATAGTGCAGGCTCTGCAGTGTGGTTTTCCACTGGCCGAATGTTAGAGCAGAACCAAATGTTTATTAATTCTCTCTGCCATAGAGCTAATGGAACTGTTCTTTTAATTCAACAAACAGAAGCCTGTGTTCTTTGGATGATTATTTTATTTCCCATGGAGTCTGCAGGCTTTTGGCTGACAGTCACAATGGTTATGTATTTGTTTGGCTCTAGACTACTGTTCTGAATTTTTTTAAATACTGTTCTTTCCAATAGTTCTGAAAGCATATATTTGAAAATTCTTGAGTAAGTTTCTGGAAGTGATTCTTTCTTCTTCCAAAACACATTTTTGGGGGACATAAAATTGCTAAAACCACACAATAGAGACAAGTTGCTTGGCAGATTAGTTCTTACTTATTCTAAAACATTTGCAGTTGTATTTGAAGATTCTTTTTCTTTTCAATTTTTTATTAGATATTTTCTTTATTTACATTTCAAATGCTATCCCGAAAGTTCCCTATACCCTCTCTCCCACCCTGCTTCCATACCCATCCACTCCCACTTCTTGGTCCTGGCGTTCCCCTATACTGGGGCATATAAAGTTTGCAAGACCTAGGGGCCTCTCCTCCCAATGATGGCCTACTAGGCCATCTTCTGCTACATATGCAGCTAGAGACATGAGCTCTGGGGGTACTGGTTAGTTCATATTGTTGTTGCACCTACAGGGTTGTAGACCCCTTTAGCTCCTTGGGCACTTTCTCTAGCTCCTCCATTGGGGGCCCTGTGTTCCATCCAATAGCTGACTGGGAGCATCTACTTCTGTATTTGCCAGGCACTGGCATAGCCTCACACTAGACAGCTATATCAGAGTCCTTTCAGCAAAATCTTGCTAGCATATGCAATAGTGTCTGGGTTTGGCGGCTGATTATGGGATGGATCCNCAGGTGGGGTACCCAATCACAAAAGAAGTCACTTGATATGTACTCACTGATAAGTGGATATTAGCTCAGAAACTTAGAATACCCAAGATACAATTGGATACTTCATTTCTCCTTAGAATAGGAAACAAAACACCCATGGAAGGAGTTACAGAGACAGAGTTCAGAGCTGAGACAGAAGGAAGGACCATCCAGAGTATTTGAAGATGCTTGCTTTTGCACTATTTCATAATTATATGCAAACTGTAGCTAGATAAGTATTTAAAAAAAAACTTATTCCACCCATACTTCACTCCACAGTAAATGCCTTGTTTAAGTTATATAAGAATTATCAAAACACAATGCTAACTCAATATGAGAAATGAAACGTTGGTCAGGTACCTTGATTACAAAGCTCTGCCTCCAACGCTTAGATAACCTGTGAGCCCTGTCAGCCATGTGACATGATCTGAGCAAATTATTCTCTCCATGCCTTGTTTTATTTGTTTATAAAATTAGAAAAAAGATGTGATTACTCTTCTAGAAGTGATAAATTAAGGCAATGAGTCTAATACTATAGTAACCGTGCTTATCAATTGTAAATATATCCAGTGGGTTGTTAGTATTGCCCTTGTCTTTAATCAGTTCCAGTCAATGCATCTTTACCTCATATTAATACACATCCTTTCAATAGCAATTTAATGCCTCTCTTAAATATGTAAATTTAAATACTTAAATTATTCTTATTGATTCACTCTGCATTCTTTATTTCAGCTTCCATTTGGAAAATATTAGTTTTCACTTATTGTTTCCTATATAAGCTGGTGCTTGTGTTTAGAAGAATATCCTCAAAGGTTCTTTTGCAGGAACTTGGATTTCCATGAGAATGGTACTAGCCATAACTATTGATCCTTAAGAAGTGAAGTCAGGGGGTAAATCCTCAGAGAAATGGAATCTGGACTCAAAGGAAACCATAGAAACAGAGTCTTTTGCTCTTTCTCTATTTGTGATCGTGGTGTAAGCAGTTCATTCCAATGTATTCATTTACCATGATAGCCCAGGGGCTCTAATAAATGAGCAGCCCAATTTTGTGTTTGAGTCTCAAGTTAAGTAAATCTTTTGTCTTTATACATTATTTAGTTTAGATATATAATTGTCCTTAATAAACCTGATTGACACATTTGATTACCACAACATATTCTGATGTTTTTCTGCTACAAACTGAGAAATCAGATTATCAATCCAGATAGAAATGAAAATGGTAAGAACAGAGTAAAGGGACAGAATACATAATCTTGATTCAGAATAAAGAATTTGGAGGTGAAGCAAGTTCTCTTAGTGAAGCAAGTTCTCTTAGTGAAGCAAGTTCTCTTAGTGAAGCAAGTTCTCTTGCCTCCTGAATTTTGAAAATGGTGTTGCCTTCCTTATCTTCTGTCTTTAAAAATGAACATGTTAGGTGAGATGCCATGGGAAAAATGGACACTCTTAGGTTGCCAGGGTTTGCTTTACTCACGGATCTTCTGCCTAGGCAGTAAAATAGTTATAAAGTAGAAGTGAGGCTCATGCAGTGTATTTATAGGAGGGCAAGAGGAACAAAAGCTGTGCTTTTATATATGTTTCCAAGCTTCAATTTAAATCTTTTTCTAACAGGCTTACTTCAGGAAAATTGAACTGATACCAGAGATTTCAGATTATAGTGCCACACCAGCAACAACTCTGTTTTCAGAAATTAAAATTCTCTGCCCCACCTCAGATGCAGTGATTCAGAAACTCTGGGAATGAAGCCAGCACTCTGTGTTCTTAGCGTCTCTCAAGGTAACTCAGAGCCACTTCTGAGCTTTAGAGCCATTGATAAAAGCTCAACACATATGCTACTAAATTATAATGTTATTATAACTATGTGGTATAATATTCTGAATATACTCTAGTCTACAAATACAATAACTTGAAGGTAAATACAAATCACTTCAAGAGATCTTAATGTAAATAGTGGCTGAGACCAACTTCACTAGATGTACCTTACCAGCAGAAAATAATAACTCTTGGTTTAAAAACTACCATTGACAAGGTTATTTTATAGCTTGAATATGTGTGCTCTAAGGTTGAGGTATTAGGAAATACAGATTTAGGAGAAGATTGGATCATAACGGGAATGAACTATGAAAGTGGTTCTCTTAAAAGAATGATGCCTGGAAGCTTGCCAGTACCTGTGTATTTCACGAGGTCCCAGTCCTATTTAAAAACCTGAAAACAATACCTTATCTGATGCAATCAACCCACACTGCATCTTGGAAATGCCAGTCTCTGAATCTTCAAGAAATAAATTGTTAATACTATTCTTGTTTTAGCAGCCTATTAGAACTAAAACTAATAGAACCTTGATTTATAACAGCTTTCTTCTTGCATCTGTGAGCTCTGAACTCTTCCATGATAATCTACCTAATTTGTTTTAGTGTAGATGACATCTACTGAGCTGCAAATGTCTATGAGAGTAGACATATGGACATACATTACTAGATTCTGTACTAATTTGTCAAGACTTCTTAACATCTAGGTTTCTACCACCAACAGGGTTTTGCTCTTGTTGCATGGGCATTAAGTATAAATAGAGAGCCATTGGTTATTGGCAAGATGTAGGTGACACTATTAAACCCTTAGGGTCTTTGTGTCATGCTTGTCATTATTGTAGTTTACAGGCATTATACCCATGTAGTATGACTGGCTTCTTCTCTCCCTTGAAAACTTGTATAACATCTGTGGTACCATGAAAGCTAATCCACAGAAAAGATGATGTCATGTCAGATTCATTTCAGATCTTGTGCATCCTATGTACAAACACATGATTTTTTTGCTGCAATAGGGACTAGCCTTCAATCAACAAAGGGAACAAAGAGGAACAAAATGCCTGATTTTGAACATGTTTTCAAATTTCATTTTAAATTGTTTGCCAGCAGGCTAACTTCAAGAAAATCAAATTTTCATATTCATGAATTGAATTGAAGAACAACGAGTCAACAAATGGAAGCAGTTAACCTATAGTGATTTCTGAACTTCTTCCACTCCTCTTTCTAAGAACTGGTAAGTAGCTTTTCATACATGTCTATGTGTTAATTAATATTTTAGTTATATAACTCTCAATGCTACTTATGCATAGAAGAGATGATATTTAAGAGAAGAATACTACACTAATTGTTAAAATTGATATGTTAGCAAAGAACATGGGAAGTAACTACAGGACTGATAGGAAATGCTAGTGAATATTTATACTTTAATGTGATGAGAGCAAGCATCCTTTTGTTGTACTGATGAAAATATCACATGGGTTACAGTCAATTATAAAACAGGGGTTTTTGGAGAACTTTTCATTGCATGTTAAACTGTATAGGTTATTATTTCTTTCTATATTTCAGTTTGAGAGCCAGGATAGAGTTTTAATTAAAGATATCAGCAAGTTTGTGTAGTATAATGAGCCTTGTATATTCCTACACAGATACAAGAACTGCTTTCCCAGCTGTTCTCGTGTAATTATTTGGTGCTGTTTGTCTGAAGGTTACAAATAGGTCTGGGCTCCTAATAGGCATATATGGCATATTTGTCTTCAAGAAAATTATGAAAATTCTTATAGGTTTTAGTTATTAGGAGATTTTTTTAAAGCCTGTCTCTTTGAGATGATTTTTATCTGTTAAAAATAATGTTGCCAACTGTATCCTATTATGAAATTACAGTCAGGAGGTATCCATGTGTCTAGAAATGTAAAGATGCCCATCAAACCATGGGAAGTCTCAGCTGTTGGTATTGTGGTAAGAAAACAAAGAAATGTTTGTTATTTTAAAAATACATGTGCCTAATGTGGACCTCAGAGTTTTTACCTATGTAAAGTATTGCTCCACTAAAATATTGAAATGCTTGCAGGATGGCTTATCTTGTTTTGAAAGATTCTCCTCTGAAAATATTTCGTCACCTAATTTGTGCATTTTATTAAAAGATGAACAATGAGTATGGTGTGGGTTACCTGCAAAGAGTTGTGTTAAATTCATCTCTTTAACCTACACACCTATTTTGCCAGGGATGATTTATGTCATTTCACATTGAGAAATTTATATCTCACTCTTTATTATGAGAAAGTTGTCATGTTTACTCAGATATTCAACCTTGTTATCATATTTAGCTCTTATACGCAGCTTAGACAATGTGGGAAAAGTACTGGCCTATCAGAAAGTGTTAGCAAATTTCAGGGTCCCCAAAGAAATGTGTTCAATAGAACATTCTAGAATATTTCCAACTTTCTTGCTGTTAAGCAGTTAGTATTCAGCTCAGGCTGATAGGCAATTCCTATGTTCACGCCATACTAGGTGTTATGCTATAGAAGGCATAAAAATGCTTTAGCAGTATGTTTTTCTTCCTGGCATTTAAGAAGAACTAAACGTGGGGAGGTGTGAATGTCATTCTGGATTTGCTTGTTTTGTGTAGCTGAGGGTTATTTGTTAAGATCATGGATATACTTTTGTGAATGGTACCTTATAAAATAAAAGAATATTCTTACCTCTCATCTTGTTCCTGTTCCTTCCTTTCAGCAATAATATACTTGTGATCTTGGTATAAATGTCATATTGTGTGAATATGCAAACATCACATCCGCCTACATATGTTCTGTTGCTTAGTAAGTCTTGGCACTGCAGCACAGTGAACGCTGTGCCTAATAAATGAGATATCCATCAGAATGAAAAATGAACTATACCGGTCTCTGGAATATGAAATTATTATTTTAGGTTATAGGAAAGTAGGTCACATTATCATGCTTGGTAGTAAAGAAATTTTGAAGGGGATTGAATTCAGGGCTAGCATGTATTCACCTAGTCATCAAGAAACATGCCTATCATTCCAGAGCCATAGGCTAATATTACCATATATATTTATAAAACACAGAAAAAATTAAATATGAGGTTTATTTGAAAGATTTTAAAACCTATACAGAGAAGCTTCTTTAGAAGAAAATCCGTGTCACTTTAAAAATGAGTTCTGGATTTATGCCTTAAGATGAACAATTTGTCTCCATTTTACTATAGCTACCACACTCTCCCTTTTCAACTCTGAACCCCTTTCTTTCTTTGGACTAACAATGTGAAAATATTTGATGCAAATGGTGGCTTGTCCTCAAATAGGTAAGTATCAAAGCCACCTATCTCTGGACAAGGTGAAATTTGGGAAGTCAAAGATTGTTGAATTCCAGCCATGAGTAACCACTCACTGTGTGGAGCTTACCTTCAGGATCTTGTACATTAAGTGCTAAATCGACACCATTTTTGCTGGCCAAAATAAATAAATAAATAAATAAATAAATAAATAAATAAATAAATAAATTCCATCAATCTCATGCCATTGCAACCTACAGCAATTGGCTTGGTAAGGTGCACTCACTTGGGCAATAATGACATGAGTGTTATAAGAGTAACCAACAACTTTCAGCTTGGCTCTAAGGCTCACTGTAGTAAATGGAATCAATACCATTGAAAGGGCCAAAAATCTGTGGTTAGATTGACTGTAAATCCTAGAATAGGACCTAATACAATTCTACTAAGTGTATATAATATCAAAATGACACATAATAATGACTTCTCTATACTGATAGCATCTCGGAACCATCACGAGAGAAACTTCTTGCAGTAGATGATAATTAAAATGCAGGCTCAAAAATGCTCAACCTGCAAAGAGCATGGGACTGTAGAGTGCTCAGTACTAAATGACACAAAAACCCCACACCCCCTCCCCCACAAGGCCCATGGATCTTCATGGAAGAGAGCATGGAAAAACTGTAAGAGACAGTCGTAGTGGATAACATCAAGGAAACTGTTTTCTGGATACAAAAAGACAGTTGTTTATCTGAACTCATAGGAAAGAAAGTGGGTATACAATATCACCATTTACTGAGGAGCTACTGGTGCTTGATAGCTTTTGGGAGAGGGAGAGTCTGTTTTCTTTAAAGATGTGACCACTGGTAAGGTGTCTACACAGCAGGACTGGTCCTACTACCAGGAGAAGCTAAGCAACCCAAACCTGGACTCCACAGGGAAAGGAGAAATTTCAAAGTTAGATGTGAAGGGATGATAAAATACACAGGGTGAGAATGGGAAGAATTTGGAGATGGCACAAATATGCTCAACATACATTGTATGAAATTCTGAAGGAATTAATAAAAAAAAAATACTGTGTAAAAATGTAAATTCTCTACTGGATAGAGGGATTGAGTTTTTTTGATGCTGTGATATTTTCAAGGATCAGGTAGAAGTGGATGCCCACAATCATCTATAGGATAGAACACAGGGCCCCCAATGGAGGAGCTAGAGAAATTACCCAAGGAGCTGAAGGGGTCTGCAACCCTATAGGTGGAA